>NC_090733.1:131122620-131125120 GCF_036898095.1 Palaemon carinicauda | reverse complement strand
AGTACACTTCACAAGATCTGAATTACAGTTTCTCATTGCAGCAAACTATAATTCCGCATTGATGTGTGTGTGTGTGCGTGTGTGTGTGTGTGTGTGTAATAGCAATCATCTGTCCATTTATGGAATATCAATGAAATTTTGTAGCGTCAAGATATTTTACGAGAGGCTTGGAAAATGTTTCAAATTTATGACCCCCCCCATTTGTATCATAATTCATTTCCCAGACAACGAACACACTTGCTTTATTGCCTACGATAAATCAATTTCCTTTGTCCTCGGAGTCAGGTAATCGGGGGGAAAGCAAAATCCCTTGCAATCCTACCGAGGCTTAAATCATTACTTTGTCATCTGATTCTACGTACCAACTAAACTAATGGGACGACGAATCTTATTTTATTATGTTGGCTATCAAAATAAGCTTATCTGCACTACATGGTCATCACTGTGATTATACATACATACATACATATATATATATATATATATACATACATATATATATATATATATATACACACGTGTGTGTGTGCGCGTGTGCTTGTGTATGGGTGTATAAATTATGTTCATAAATAAACGTGTGCATAAATATATACAGATATATATATATATATATATGTGTGTGTGTGTGTGTGTGTGAGGTTGTTGCGTACATTACGAGTTTTCATAAGTAAATAAAAGGCCCAGGATCATAATAACACCGGTTTTCATGAAGTTTCTTGGGATTAAATTGTTCGCATCAAGCCTATTGGATATGTAGGGATGCATACAGGCGATATGCCGAACTGGGATTCAAGTCCCGCTCAAGCTCGATAGTTTCTTGTCAGGTCTGCTTCCTCACAAGCGGGATATTGGGGAAGCCTATAACTCTTTCTGCAAAGTCATCAGTAGCCATTTCCTGACCCTCCCTGGTACTAGCTTGGAGGGGGCTTGGGCGCTGACCATATTTATATATGGTCAGTCTCTGCCATTCATGAATAACATTTAACCGTTTAAAACCACAGACGAATAAATGCCGGATACAAAATTCGTTGCTTAGGTAAATTTCAATGGAAGATATTACTTAATTTACGGACCACTGAAGAGATGAACCCGGGCCCTCTTGCAACTCAGGTTAGTGTCCTTGACAATATATATATTATATATATATATATATACACATATATATAAATATATATATATACACATATATATAAATATATATACTGTATACTGTATATATACACATATATATAAATATATATATATATATATATATACATATATATATATATATACATCTCTGTATATATATACACATATATATACATTATATATATATATACACACACACATATATATGTATATATATATATATATATATATACACTCTTTGTGGCTAACTTGCTAAGTCAATGGAACCTCAGTTTCTTGGGGCCAGGTTCGATTCCCTGGCCGATCAGAAACTATTATCTATTGAGATGATTTCGCCTTGGGTATTTGATCCCGAGGTAGAGAGAATCCAGATATTAGGAGGCGTATAATATATGGCTTATATGAATATGGAAGCACGTATAAATGTGAAAAATTGTCATTTATATATATATATATATATATATATTATATATATATATATATATATAACCTTTCATTTATGTACATTAAAAGTCTTCAGCATCGTGACAATTCAGGTGACTGACGCACACATTTGATAACCATGTACGCAACCCTTCAAAAATGACGGTTAAACTCTTAGATATGCACACACACAGATGCCCCCCCCCCCCCATCCCCTGTCCTTACATAACTAAAACACGCTAGTTTTGGGCAATTGGTAGGAGACTGTTGTTTTCGAATGGTTGCCCTTCAGCGTGACAGGAAAACACACACATATAATATATATATATATATATATATACGTACAAACATATATATATATGTATATATGTATGTAGTATGTATATATATATACGTGCTTACATATATACATACATACATATATATATATATATATATATACCCAGCCACTCATTCTCTATTATATATGGGGAGATCTTTTTTCGATATTTAAATAGAAATTTCAAAAAGTTACTACCCAGCTCCATGCATGTTAGGGCAATTTTTTGTTTTCCTAGTTTAACACGATGCTCCTCTTATGGCTGGTCATAATTTTCAACTTTTCGTCGTTTTGTTTCGGTACAGGGCAATTGATAAATCAAAATAGATATATAGTCGTACCCGGCCCTGGATTTATAGAGAGAGAGAGAGAGAGAGAGAGAGAGAGAGAGAGAGAGAGAGAGAGATATTTTCAAGACCATTGACAGAGGATACCTAACTTCTGCCTTCGTTAGACAAAAAAATACAAATCAGTTTCTATTAAGTAGTCTTAGCTCTCAATTTATTAAAGCTTCTACTATATACCACAAAGCGGTGGTTTAGCTAATGAAATTATACCAATCTCTCTCTCTCTCTCTCTCTCTCTCTCTCTCTATGTTTAGCTTTTGAGAAAGCTATTGCCCCCTTT
>NC_090733.1:131119152-131122120 GCF_036898095.1 Palaemon carinicauda | reverse complement strand
ATATATAATATATATATATGTATATATGTATATGTGTATATATATATATATCATATACATATATAACATCAATTTTCATTAAAATGTCGTCCTTTGTTCTCGAAATGCTATAAGTATTGCTTTCCGTGAAAACATGTGTTTCTGTTACATTTACTTCTCATGAATCTGACATTGGAATAATTGGTTTTGTGACAACAAACACATCTTTACACCAATTACTCCCACATTGGAGAATTATTCCATTAAACTCTCTCTCTCTCTCTCTCTCTCTCTCTCTCTCTCTCTCTCGTGATATTTTCGCTAATGCTCCTAAAACGTACTGTTCTTTGAAACAGAATCAAATTTCCCAGAATAACCGAGATTGTATTATTTTCCAGAGAAGATTGTGTATCTGGGAAAATTGTATGTTATTTCCAGGTGAGGTTTGATAAAAGAACGCTGCAGTTCTTACCCAGTATAAAAGGTACACATTTTATTCGAGAGTTTTAACTTATCGATTCTTGAGAACGTTGACTTAATGGTAATGGGTTTAAATCTGGAGAACTGCGTATCATAATAACTTTCTGGATTATTTTTTTCTATAAAACGAATTATCAATTACAGATTTAGCAGATACCTATCAAAACGTGTTGGAGAGTAATTGCATAATTGTGTGCTGGCGTAAAGTGAGCATTTTTTATGTAGTAACGATTCTGCACGTGCGTTTGTACATAAAAACCCACACAGACCCCCCCCCCCACACACACATACACATGCACACATTACATGTATGTGTATATATATATATACATATATACATATATATATATATATATATATATATATATATATATATATATATATATACACATGCACACATTACATGTATGTGTATATATATATATATATATATATATATATATATATATATATATATATGTATACATATATATATATGTATACACACACATATATATATATATATATATATATACACACATATATAGATAGATAGATAGATAGATAGATATACATATATTTCTGATTTATTGGTTATTGTTGTTTTATATAAACATAAGCCATACACAGATAGGCATATTTTGAAATGGATATACATATTATGCATACAATGAGAGTCAATGTAAATATATAGAATCATTTATTCAGTTACTCCCAGTTACTTAATTATGCATTGATAATACTATACACAAAATCTCTCTCTCTCTCTCTCTCTCTCTCTCTCTCTCTCTCTCTCTCTCTCTCTCTCTCTCTCTCTCTCTCTCTAAATAAACAACCAAAGGGAATTAGGAAGAGAGAACAAAAAAGTCCAAAGACAATAAATCTAAAATGTATAATTCATTGCGGTTTAAAATCCCTTCTAGATTATCAGTACACGTCCATCTAACATGCTAATTATGTTTACGCACATCATCGAATTAAATGGCATGGTCCATTACCACTGATCACTGTAAAGTGCTGTTACTCGTGATGAATCATTATCGTTTTTAAAGGTAAAAAGTATAGAATGGAGGAGGTGGATTCAATTAACATGAACAAGGAAATAATCGTAGATTAGAAAGAATATATTTGACATCGAATTCTCTTAAAAAATATGACATGAGGAAGGTGATAATTTCTTATCGATTACTTTCATTGTTTATCGTAAAATTATCGCTGTGTAATCTGTAGTTTTATTTCCCGGAGCCAAATTTATAGAATATATTTATGAAAATTTCCCACTGTTTATTGCTAGGTGACGTCACCTTACTATCATAAGTTCCGTGCGAGTGTGAGATTTCATGGAAAACAGTTGTGCCCTAAATGACTATAAGTAGTATAAAATATCTGCATGGTAGTGAGCTGTACTAGATCACAAATTCACAGCCATAGTATATAATGATAAATGATAAGATACCGAGAACCTTATTCGGAAAATACTTGCAGAAAACAACAATATTCACACATTTGGGAACTATTCAATTTTATTGGAAAAGGCAAATGCTGATAATAATAATAATAATAATAATAATAATAATAATAATAATAATAATAATAATAATATAAAAAAAAAAAAAAAAAAAACTTATCCAAGTTATATTCCTTTTGTGCAAGAGCGATGCTCGCGTTAAAATATAAGAGAGGGAAGTAATTTTTATGCCTGGGTGTTGTGTGATAAACATAAAATAAATTGCAGTAATATTTCAACATTCGCTCACGGTATAATTTCCTATTGACTCGCTCCCACCCCAGGGTGTAAGATTTCCGGCTAAGAATTCACCCCCCGCCCCTGCTTTACGAGGTCTGTTTATTTCTTTGCTAAGTCATTCAAATGTCTCATAATGGGTCCATTATTTGTGAAGTGGGCGTCGGACCGAGGTGTGAAAAGAGAACATATAATGGTAGCGTCCCATGACATTGGGTGATATTTTGTAGGACGATTGTGAAAATGTCTACGGTCTCGACTACCCACATTTTAGTACTTATTTTTCATGGTGCCCCATTGCTTGCAACATCTTTGGATATTGATTATCTATTCATGAAAATAAGTTGACATAGTTACTCCATTACACTATGACTGGCAATATATGAGGATCTTATATATAGCAAAGGTATTTCCAGTAGAGAAGAAGTTTTCTCAATTCCATAAACAACAAAGCCGTTTACAAAAATAATGAATATCGTAATTCTCATCTAAAAAAAATTCTAACTGTTAATTTTAACTGGAAGCAGGAGCGTCATGAAAAAACATTCACTCCCATAAAAAAAAACTGAAGTATGCACTTCGATATAATTGGATGTTATCAATTTTTGCAATAGTCGCGTATAATAAAGATGAAATCTGGAGAATACCTAATTGAGCAAGACTTTAAATGAGAAGGTCAGTTATTTATCCACTTGATTGATTGTAATCATCAGGTAAACAGAAGTATCAACTTTACACGAAATCTATATTTCGTACTACTTTCAATTGTCCAACATTACAACTACA
>NC_090733.1:131104152-131111652 GCF_036898095.1 Palaemon carinicauda | reverse complement strand
CGTTCAACCTTCATAGTGCAACTGGAGGAGATTCCCCATTCGCAACTGACCCCTGAATGGCCTACTTTGACTCAACACATAGACAAATGGCCAAATTTCAAAGAGCTTTTTATCAATAAGCATTTCTTTACACCTGAGATTATATGTAACATCTGAATATGAAATCGAATTTATTGATATCATTGCTATTGTAGACTTTGTCCCTAATTTTAAGCCTTGTACTAATGTGTCTGCAGCGTCACTTCTGGAACCTAGTAATACCTCATTTTTTACTCTTTACCTTAATTTACACTTTCTTTAATCAGTTTATTAACTTTTTTTTTTTTACTCAGTATGGCCCAAAATTCCATAAATCCATCCATTCATGCATACTTTGCACATGCATTCAGGTAACCGTTGTCTAACTAGAAATACGTTTCTATGGAATTCATAGAAAAGACCAATAATTCCAGAAATAAAATGCCAATAATTTTTTTTTAAGAAAAATGGAATAGAAAAGGCTAATTATTTTTAAATGAAATGAGTTTTTTTTTTTTTTTAAGAAAAATTTAATAAAATAACTTGTATATGCAACGCATACTTCAACCAGTTTACTTGACACTAATAAATGATTGAAAAAGTAATCTCCGCGATGTTATTAATATGACAGTATATGAGCACGTATAACAATTTTACACGAATTCTTCAACACCGTCAAATTTTGTAAGCTTTCAACCCAGCTTTCAATTACACCATTTTGTTACACTGTATAATTTCCTTGACTAATTTATTACCCATTGGCATAACTGCTTTCCATTTTTTTTTTTTAAGTTTTTATAGTTTATTTATGCGAGATGTATTATAATGTTGTTTCTGTTCTTACATTATTTTATTTTGATTGTTTATTACTTCTCTTGTTGTGTATTTATTTCTTTGTTCTTGGGCATAAAGCATCTTGCTTTTCCAACTAGGGTTGTAGCTTGCCTTGTAATAATAATAATAATAATAATAATAATAATAATAATAATAATAATAACAATAATAACAATAATAATAATAATACCTCTGGTCACAGATAATTGTGCTATTAGTTTTACAGGTATTGCTAGTGGTATACATTTTCACGTTCGCGTCATTTTAAGAGAACGTAAGAGAATCATAAACCAAATTCTTAATAATCACACCGTCCTCAATATCTTTTAATAACTTTAATAAACGATAATAATTATACCTAACTTCCACTGTACGCTCCGATACACTATTCTATCTTATTTCTCTTCCTCTTGTTTTGTTCAAGCTCTTATAGTTAATATAGGAAATATTTATTTTAATATTGTTACTGTTCTCAAAATATTTCCTTTTCCTTGTTTCCTTTCTTCAATGGGCTATTTTCCCTGTTGGAGCCCCTTGGGCTTATAGCATCCTGCTTTTCCAAATAGGGTTGTAGCTTAGCAAGAAATAATAATAATAATAATAATAATAATAATAATAATAATAATAATTATAATAATAATAATCTGAATACATGTGTAAAATATCATATCTGCAAGACTACCTTATTTAAAATAATTACAGTACATACACGCGTCCTCGCAACAAAGAGAGGCTTCCAGACACACAAGTATCCTGGAAGATCTCTTCGCAAAGAGGAGAAAAGGAGGACGTAATCAGACACCCAACTTCATGCTCCGATTGATATTCAAAGCTCGCTCTCTCTGAACCGGATCCTTTCTCCAGGAGAGCATAAAGGCAGTGCAACAAGTGGCCCGCACACGGCAGACAGGTGACAGAGAAATGCGGGGAAACAAGCAGAGGATAGAAGTGGCACGCAATGGGCGATGAATGGATGAAAGACAAGATGATCCACTGGGATATGAGATAAAGGAGTAATTAAACTGTGAAATAAGGAAACAACTAAGCAGAATAGCGAACAACTATTGAATAATCATTGGAGGTATTGCTAAGAGAAAAAATAATTAGAGCTCAAGCAAAGAAAGATAGAAGTGGCACGCAATGGGCGATGAATAGACGAAAGACAAGATGATCCACTGGGATATAAGATAAAGGAGTAATTAAACGGCTAAACAAGGAAACAACTAAGCAGAATAGCGAACAAATAATGAATAATCATTGGAGGCATTGCTAAAAGAGAAAAATATAATTAGAGCTCACGCAAAGACAAAAATAAAAGGTAAAACAAATACAAATGCTGCGATCAACCAATGCGGAGAAACGACTTAGCACACAAGCTATGCACAGCAAATAGAGTAAATGATAAGAGTACGCTAGCGACACGAAAAAAAACTTAGATGAATCAAGAAAACAAGAAAACAACAAAACCGAATAAACATAGTCCACAAACCATAGATAAAAGGAACATGTGAAAATAAGCAAGAACCAAAATTGTAGACAGCAGATGAAATAATAATGAAGTAACAAACGAACGACGATAAGTAATAACATTTGATAAAGACCTGTAATCATTACACAAAAAGAGTCACAGAGTTAACAGGCGAACTTAAAAAAAAAAAAAAAAAAAAAAAAAAAAAAAAAAGCAGAAAGGGAACGAAAGAGCCACACAAGATAAAAAAGCAAAAAAGATAGACTGAGTGGTAATAAGATCTGAAATCCCAGACGTTCTCCCGACATTAATTCGTCCAAAATTCTGATCTCGTCAGACGTCTAGAATCAAGAATATGCGGAGAATGTTAGATTATGATACAACGCGTCGACTTCTTCGACCTGCCCTTCCCCCCGGTTCATGTTAATAAGGGGACTCTCGCTTGCCCTCTTTTGTGTAATGAGGACTGTTAACGAAGACGGCGGCTGCAAGCAGAGGACCCAAATTAATTTGGTCTTCAGCGAAGGACTATTTAAGGGTACGAAAAATAATCCCAGGCAGACATAAGGAGCTTTTATATGACTGTTTATTTACGTCCATGAAGGACTATTTCTAACATAGAAAAGAAACTCAGAGTGATAGAAGAGGTTTGCTTTAGATGTCTGTTCATGTATGTTAATTATAAGTAAAAAGCAATTTTTTTTTTTACTTCTGAGGATTTGGTTTTTAATTCATATAATTTTCCAAATCAGGTTGGAATTAATTATTATTTATACTTGAGTTGATCTCTTTTCAACAGTGGAAGGTATTACTATCATTATTATATTGATCATCCTTATTATTGTTAGTCATTATAATCATCACAATAATTAGTATTACCAATATTATTATTATTATTGCTATTTTTGTTATCAATGCCGCTAATCATATACGACCAAGAGGTTCTATTTTCCTTTAGTTATAGTGCATGTTTAATTCTTTGCAAGCAAGGAGTTTGGTGGGCCTCATGATGAAAGTCTGAGAGAAATAAAAATTTTACTTATGAGGAAGACAAAGGCCTTTTTATAGGGTTGTTCATCCAAAAAAAAAAAAAAAGAGAGATTTTGTGGTCTTCAAATACTATTATCATTACTATGATTATTATTATCTACAGCATATTCACACAGGACGAGTCCAATAAGACAATTAGCTTCTATAAAAAAGTTTTATAGAACACAATAACGTGTGAGAAAATTGCAAAAAAAAAAAAAAAAGAATACTAAACAAATAATGATAAATCGATTGAATAAATATTTACACTACTAACAGGACTCATAAAAAGAGACTACCAGAACGGAATATGATAAATTTTTTTTATTTCTTTTCATCTAGGAATAACTCATTACGGGCAATTCATCACTGACAATTCTTTATTTATCTGACTTACACAGAATGAATAGCTATTTACTGAATTGAACCGTGAATAAATTATTCACAGGTCACTATATACAAGTGGCAAGGGAGAGAGAGAGAGAGAGAGAGAGAGAGAGAGAGAGAGAGAGAGAGAGAATTTTCTGGAACATAGCGTAATTTACCCTCACTTAACGTTATTCCCTATTGAGTCAATGGCAAGCATTTCTTACCTTGGAACGTTATGTACCGTACCTTAGTTTAGATCAAGATACTATATAGTTTCTTAACACGGGCTCATGCATAAAACTAAAGTCTGTCTGCCCTTGGTATGAAGACGACGAGGAAACGAGGAAATCATTATCCTTTAGATCTTAGTTACTACAAACCGGAAAAACAAATGTATGAAAGGCTACTGCAATTTATCATGTGTATCTCTAAGGGTAGAAGGGACTCTTTAGCTATGGTATGTAGCTCTTCTAGGATAAGGACACTCCAAAATCAAATAATTGTTCTCTAGTCTTGGATAGTGCCATAGCCTCTGTACCATGGTCTTCCACTGTCCTATGTTAGAGTTCTCTTGCTTGAGGGTACACTCAGGCACACTATTTTCTCTTATTTCTCTTCCTCTTGTTTGGTTAAAGTTTTTATAGTTTACGTCTTTTCAAATAGTTTTCCTTGTGTCCTTTCCTCCCTGGGCTATTTTCCCTGTTGGAGCCCCTGTGATTATATTATTCTGCTTTTCCAACTAGGGTTGTAGCTTAGCAATTAATAATAAAAATAATAGCAATAATAATAACAATAATAATAATACATTGACACATTTTTACATAACTACATACAGCCCACGTACACTCACGCATACGTTCTACCTTGGCATGCATGCGTGCATCTTTCATGATAGAATGAAACCATGAAACCAACAGGCGAATTCCTCCCGTGCATTCTTTTTATGTTTCCTTCAAAGTGCAGTCGGAACCATTCATCCGCTGTCTAGGAATCTGGAACAGACTAGACAAAGAAAGCTAAACAAACAAACAAGGAAACAAAAACACAAAGAACTACTAATTATTTCCATTGGGGTAATCAAAGGCACAGATCCCTTTTTATAAACATCAAAAAAATAGAAGAAGATTTCTGGATCTCGTATTATACAAATGAAACGTGTTTCGATATTTCTGGTCTGTTTCATCATCCTGCAAATATATTCTTTTTTGGGGGGATGTGTGGGTGGAATAGTAGGGATGGGGGGGGGGGGGGGTTTCCCCCCTCACCTAAGCAGCCCTACTCCCCCTCTTACCTTCTCCCTAAAACAACATCCTAATGATGGTGTTGCGGATTCAATACCACCTTTATATGACCAATGCGCAGGGCTTATTTTGGGCTGTTCACGGGGGGGATTCAGTGTTTCAAAGCTTATCAATATTTGCCTTTGTCTGTTACGTGATACCTGATGCGTGAAGATAATGATGCTAAGTAACACATGTTCACTGCAAATCGATCACTGGCTAGAATTAAAAAGAATCAAGGAGATCTCTCTCTCTTGGTCTCTCTCGTCTTTCATTTCTTTTTCTTTTTTCTTATTGTATTTGTACTCTTTGTGTCGCGTTGCTGAAAGGACTCACGTATTTGCAATTTGCAGTAACGGCTAATTATCATAAAGGTAATCGATTGTTCCTTTCTTTTTAAATAAGATGCATAGTATTGGTGATATTCGAAATGCATTATTATGGAACGGCGAAAGGAACACATTTTCCTTTACGGCTAACATATAAATGATTTATCCTTTTCTACACCTAGTGATATATTCCCTTACAATTTCCTAAGAATCGAGGATGTTTAGTAAATTTTCATGTTACGCGAGTAACCCTTCTCTTGTAAAGTTTTGCTTTTTGAGCATGCTATCCTGAAAAATCAAAAAAGGAAAATTTCAAAAAAGGATTTTTTACAAAGTTTATACCAAATAATACATTTACTTGCTCACATATTCTTTACATTTTCTAAATAAAATCCAGTTAAATTACCATATTTTGACATCGTTCCGTTTAAGGACTATGCTATTTTTGAGCGCAATACACGGCATATTAAAATAAATATAGCTTTTTACAATTGCTGACCTAGATATTAGCTTTCCGAAGAAACAGATCGGCGGTTTTGAGCAATATTTTGGGGGTTATATTTCTACTTTTCGCTTATTCATCAAAGCCTCGTGAAAGACCAACCAAAATTATCTTATACTGAATCAGGAATGTCTTTTCAGGATCGCATAAATCCCCCAAGATATGAAGCTGAATCTCAAAAGAACTGACTGTGAAAACGTAGTAAAGAATCCCCTGAAAATAAGACTTGGAAACATTTTAAAAAGAAAATGGGGACCGTGTGAATCCTGCAAAGGAAAGAGATCTGCTGAGCCGATAGCGATCTCTCTCTCTCTCTCTCTCCTCTCTCTCTCTCTCTCTCTCTCTCTCCGCTTCTCGATGCCAATAATCGTTGAACAGATATAGCCCATCTTTCCGATCTTTTATATAGGTTTTCAAGGAAAAGTTGGGAGATAGAGAGTCCGAGAGTTTCAAAGCATTCATTTTTATGGAACTCCAAGAGGCAACAGAAGTAAGGAAAAGGAAATATCAATCGTTTGGATTCTTTAGTATTTGAAATCTACTCATTTCAGATCCCCTGAGATCAAAGTTGCTTTAGCATTCTTATGGTAAAAGAATACATTAGCTATCCTATTTCATACTTATTTTTTCTCGCCCACAAAGTATTGGGTTTAGAGCTTGTTACATCATTAACGTGTTATTTTCCTAATATAATTGTTTTCTCAGCCATAAGTTAAGAGTTTCTTAAAATTTTACATTAAAAAATACCATATTGTCAAATCTTTCTTTCAATTTATATGTATCAAAGATTTGGAGTTTCCTATAATTTGGAAGGCCAATTATATCTAAGCATGTGAAAGTATTTCTTGTTTTTGAGATTTTCAATCGAGATTACATATTCGGAGCTGATCAGACCCAATAGTATATACAATCATAGAAATAAATATCTCCAAAAAAAAAAAATAAATAAATAAAAATAAACGAGAGTATCCTTTACATTATGTCCAACATCCTTTTCCCTTTTACTTCATTTTCCCCTTTCTTATATTTTTACATTTGCCCTTTTATCAATTTCATTTAAATTGACATTAATCCTTGCTAACCTGACCAGTTTAAGATAAGTAACAAAAAAATCCTTGATTACGATAAAGAATCGACAGAAAACTTGAAATTTCAGGTTTCTTGTTGGAGCAATAAACCCTAACACATGAAATAAATTGATTTATATCAGGAAATGAATTCATCGACCTAATATCTGTTTCATTGATGATAAATGCACGGAGAACCTTTGATAACATCCTGTAATCAGCAAGCTAATTATAACGGAGAGAGAGAGAGAGAGAGAGAGAGAGAGAGAGAGAGAGAGAGAGAGAGATTTTACACTCCAGGGATCTTCATGAACAGAGTAAGTATTCCGTCCCGGTGACCGAATCAAAAATACAGTAGTTTCCAATCTGGTAGGAATTGATTTTATTTTACGTAAGGGTTCGTTTCTAATTATTTGAATTAGACATTGTCGACAAAAAAAAAAAAAAAAAAAAAACTTATTGTTTTCATTACCACCATTATCATAACTGTATTAGAATTATTATGATAATTATTGTTATCATAACCAAAATTTTAAGTCCTTTAAACGTTGAAAAAAAAAACTAATTAATTTGCATCATTTCGAAATTATAAAGGTAAAATTAG
>NC_090733.1:131094152-131096652 GCF_036898095.1 Palaemon carinicauda | reverse complement strand
ACAACCATTACAACAACTACTATCTGAAAGTAAAAAGAATAACATGACTATCAAAAGATAGTAATAGTAACGAAACCTTCACACCAATTCCTATCTGTAAGTAACAGAAGAATAAAATGACTATCAGAAGATAGTAACGGTCATTGACAACCATTACAAAAACTACAATTTAAGTAATGTTAGCATACAAAGAAGCGTTTTAAAAACAGGAATAGACAAGCATTCGAACAGAGTAACACTAAAAGACACACAATAGCACAATTATTCCAATGAGGAGATCCTGAATTAGTATTAATGAGAACGGCAGGGCTTTCTAGCGTCACGTTGCATGGAAACCGCGACAAGGAATGTATTTTTATCATGTGGAGGACGAAGGGGACAGCCTAAGAAGCAATAATATTATCAAAAGATAAGAGTCTAGGTATGACTGAGCGTGCAAGTAGGTACTTACACGTATGTCTTGCGTTTGTATATAGGGGTGAGATTAAAGAGCAAACATCTTGAAGCCTTCATTTCAGAGAGAATGATATATAATTTCAATTACTACAATCTCTCTCTCTCTCTCTCTCTCTCTCTCTCTCTCTCTCTCTCTCTCTGTACAAAAGTATGATATGATTAAGCTCATTATATTCATACAGATAAATGTTTACACACAAGTCAGGTAGGTAAATGTATATATTCCATTATCATTTTACCTAAATTCTTACTTCAATTGATATATGGGTACTTCCTTGGTTCAATGTATGTAATTCAACACCATTTCCAGTAACAACAAAGGTTCCTTTCATTTCATCACGGAAAATTATTACTCCGAAAATTACATACTAAGGACCTTTTATTGCTCAAGAGAGAGAGAGAGAGAGAGAGAGAGAGAGAGAGAGAGAGAGGAGAGAGAGAGAATACTAAGCCTTTATTTCTGTTCTCTCTCTCTCTTCATATTCAATTTCAACATCACTATGTCACCCTTAACTATTAATATTTATTCATAACAACCTTTAAATGTCCACTGTATTCCTATTGACTTTCCAAGCTATTCCTCCGTCTATGAGTAATTAGCTCCTCAGAATGCATTATAAGACATTGAATAATAATCAATACGTTAAATCAGACAGGTAAATCATCCCTTACATGCAGTGCAAGCACACTAGAAAAAAAGAGCGCAAGCACACCCACCAGAAGATGAGCATGTAGGCGCGTTTGATTCTCCTCCCACGGTCGGGCGACGTCGCTCTTGCGCGCGGGAAATGCTCGATCATGACTGGAGACATCTTTGATCGATCGAATTCCAATACAAACACAGGCGAACAATGGCGTTATGCGCTTCAGTCGAGTGATCAAATGGTTATGGTCTGGGGATGGTGATGAGAGAGAGAGAGAGAGAGAGAGAGAGAGAGAGAGAGAGAGGTTCAGTATCTTTAAGGTTAATCTGTAGGTGACTAGAGGACATATTCATACATAAATATTCACATCTTCTTCAGCATCATATGAAATAATGACATTTTCTAATAGCTGGTATTTTAATTCTGTCACTAAGAGAGAGAGAGAGAGAGAGAGAGAGAGAGAGAGAGAGAGAGAGTGAGAGAATGTGCAGCTATTAAAAATCTTGGGAAATGAGTATTGGTTATACAACAGAGAGAGAGAGAGAGAGAGAGAGAGAGAGAGAGATGTGCAGCTATTAAAAATCTGGGGAAATGAGTATTGTACAAAAATTATGACAATGCAACAACATATGGTTAATAAACCTTATCAATATTCCTGGAGATCCAACAGATAGAACTCACAAGAAGAGGCCAAGACTATAAATTGGTTTCCTTAACAATAACCGTGAAATAAGCTCTCTATCTAAGAAAAGGGATAAGTGCACACCCTTCACTGTTTAAAACAAAAACCTGATTTTAATCAGATTCTCCATGAAAATATACGGTTCTCAGCTGTATTTTCAGAAATACAGGCGACCGTAATTTTTACCCTACTTTGTTATTATCTTTTATGGGTTGGTGACAGAAATATCATTCCTCAACGTCAATATATCCTTTTTTAAAACGGTAAATGCCTAGCAAAATCTATTCCAGGATTTTTTACCGTTTTTTAAGGCAAAGTTTTAAGTGTACCTAATTAAAATATTCCGAGTTTAACTCGCATCTGCAGTACATCCATAAATTTGCTAAATGTAGCCTGGGTCCCTCTTGGTAAAGAATATGTCACTCAAGTTCACCAATTGTTGACTATCGTATTTAATAAAGGAATTGCGAGGTTAATCAGGTCAATAGTAGCATTTCACTCCTGACAGATACAGCAAAGGACCCCAGCAAACATATATTCAGCCCTGTTCAAGAATCAAACATACTTCTTAATTGCCCATTGTATAAAAGAGAGAATCAAGTAGTTAACAAAGGCATTCATAATGGGAATTCGAGCACTGCAAGTCATAGAAAAATGCCTTTGGGGGTGTTACAAAGACACCGGGAAAGTGGGGCTGGTTTCTGGATAGAAATATCAT
>NC_090733.1:131066334-131083834 GCF_036898095.1 Palaemon carinicauda | reverse complement strand
CCACTTTCCTTTTAGACCTTTCTCCATTGTTACATTGTTTTCACCCATTCTAATTCCCTGTCAATTTTTACTCTCTTTCACCACATACGACTGCAACCTTTTGCATAGACTATCACCACTCCACTCTTTACATGCCCTTACAATTCCCCCAGTTTGGCCTACCTTTCACCCGGCCATTTTCCATTCCCCATATTTCACTGCCACTTCTTTAATTCTCTTTCCGATTATCCATTCCCCTTCCATCCCCTACTCTATCATCCCTACCCTCCACTCCAATACAAACCCCCAATCCCCACACTAAACACAGCACAGCACCAGTGGTGGTTCCTACTTTGAGAACAAAAGGTAATATGTCATTTTCCCATGGCATTTCCCGCAAATTTTTCATGAGTCGGGAGATGAATGGCCCTGCATAAATGATAGGGGGGTACTTTGCATTATTATTCATCGTATTGACAAATGTATAAAGCACATTAAGCCCTTCCGGCAATAAAAATAACAGCGTTTTCACATGTTTGTTCGCCTCAAGTTTTCTCTCATTCCCAGAGACCATTTCGATCAGCAATAGACATTTGACAGGTCTTTCATACCGGCCTTAATTTACGTGGCAGATGTGTTGGCTAGTAAAAGGCATTCTGCTGTACTTGAAGGAATTCTAGAATAGTTATTAACGTAAATTGTATCTTGAATATTAATATTTCTGAGCAATTGTGAGAAGATTGATTATTACTCGCATTTAACTCTCAGTAATACCTTCAGCTATATTTTGAAAACTCATAGAATTATCCATTATGTAGATTGTGTAATGTTGGATTTTAAATTAGTGATAAACAATGGAGCATATAATACAGCAAAATCTCATAATTACATAATGTTATCTATCAATACATATACAAAAAACAAACAAATAAACAAACACGCACACACATACAATATATATATATATATATATATATATATATATATATATATATATATATTGCAATCATTATTGTATACATGAACTCAAGATAAATCCCAAATAGTTATATATATTTTTTTGTCATTACTCCACCAAACGCAATCACAATTATATGATTAATTCCCTAATTTATTTGCCCCGTTATAATTTCAAACTAAAATAGGCCGCTTGTGTGTACAATTACTTAGTCTATACAAACAATAGTATGACCAAACCTCCCCTCCCCCCCCAAAAAAAAAAAAATAATAACCAAAGTAGAAACGGTCCTCGAAGCTATCAGTGAGAAAAGGTGGGCATTAGCAAACAGTAGGGAAAACGCCTGGAGCGCCATTTGAAAGAAATATGATCATTACATCGTCCCCCGGTACAAAAAGATACATTTTAGGCATTAAACTTACCGTGTTCCACGGACAGATTCAACGCCTTTTGCACCAGTTCACGCTTGACGGCAGGGTTACCACCACAACGCCAGCAAGTCTGATTTTCACCGGTGGGGGAATTTGGAAATTTTCCCTCGACGCAAGTTGGCTTACTGGTGCAAGGGGAAGTAAGGGAAATTTTTCTGCAGTGAAAAATAGTGACCATTAAAAAAAATAGTGACCCTTAAAAAATAGAGACCCGCAAAAAAATGTGGCCCTTAAAAAAACTGCGACCTTTAAAATATAGCTACCCTTAAAAATAAGCGACCCTTAAAAGATAGTGAATTAAAAAGAGCGATCCTTAAACAGATAGTGACTTAAAAAAGAGCGACCCTTAAAAAAATAGCAACCCTTAAAATAAGAGCGACCCTTAAAAAAATAGCAACCCTTAAAAAAAGAGCGACCCTTAAAAATGACCCCCTAAATAAAGAGCGACCCTCAAAATAATAGCAACCCTTAAAAAAAAAGACACCCTTAAAGAAAGAGCGACCCTTAAAGAAATAGCGACCCTTAAAAAAGAGCGACCCTTAAAAAAGACCGACCCATAAAAAAATAGCGACCTTAAGAAAATAACGACTCTGGAATATCTCTCAACCAAAATTCCCAACATGACTTGGCAACGCTGCTTGGTCGTGCTGTAAAAGCTAACTTAAAAAGATACATGGCTGACACTCCTTAGCTCCTCATTGCTCCAGTCTTAATATATAGTTGCATTAGAATAGCAAAAGTCTCCGGAAACGTAAGAGTTATGGGTAATAGCCCGTTCTTAAAAGAAATGGTTTGAAGCAGCAAAGATAACGTAGATGGCGATAAACTGGCAACCTTCAAGTCACGGTATAACAGAAGATGTATTGATAAATCAATCCTAATTTCTTTCCGCATAAACTAACGTTCACCTAATGGATTCCTGATCGCCTCTATGACAGAAGATCATTGGATTCGGCATTCATAATTCTTTAGGATCTGTACTTTATAATGCAGCCCAACGCGTAAGATCTTTTTAAAGTCCGGTTTTTTTAATATCACACTGTGGTTGTAGTGGCCTTCTTTTTAATTTCGTTTGTCTTATATCATCCAAATTCAAAGCCATCTTTAAAAAAGTCTCAAAAACTATGAATTTTTATATAGGGGTAACTCAATATACAATGATGATAATAATAATAATAATAATAATAATAATAATAATGATAAAATTTATGTGTCTTGATAAGATATTGCACTCCAGAAATCATATATATATATATATATATATATATATATATATATATATATATATATATATATGTATGTATATATATATATATATATATATATATATATATATATATATATATACACACACACACACACACACACACACACACACACATATATATATATATATATATATATATATATATATATATATATATATATATATATATATATATAAAGTGGGAGTCATTGTTATCCCCGCCGACATCAAGTCCAAGACACTAATTTTGATAAAAAATCTGTACCATCGTATCTATACCAGCAAACTGCCACAATCTTTTTTGGAAATTATGGTAGGCTACTCTGCATTTTCTTATTCAATATGTAATAATAAAAACCGGTGTTCATTACCCATAGATTACTTATATTGCAAACTAAACTAGATTCACATTATGCGTGTTCATGCATAACCATAAGCATAAGAATCCATTTACGTATATAGTATTCTATAATCTTTGTAATAATGAGCTTTTATATACCTTCACCTAGTAGACCTTAAGTTCAGAAGCCAATATTAAATGTACGATTGGAATGAAACCTCAGGTTATGATAGTAAATGTCCGAGTACTGATTTTGTTCAAGTTATTACAACCACGGCAAATTTATAGTAGTATAACCCCAGCGTCCATTTCCCATACGTAATACAACTGATGTTACTACTACTACTACTACTACTACTACTACTACTACTACTACTACTACTACTACTACTACTACTTGACTGAATTGGTGTATATCATTTGTCCATATGTTACCATAATAGTCTGCAAGTGCTTCCTGGCGCATAATCTCGCAATAAGTTTCGGAAACGATATATAGAACCCTTCTCCGAACACGAAACCCGGTGCTCGGAATTTGCCTTGAATTGTGAGGGGAACCATTCAGATGAAATAAGCTGAATCAGCCATGTTTCTGGAAGACCCTCTAACCCCCACCCCACCCCACCCCACCAGCACATATAAGAAACTCCTCATACTACGGTTGAGATTGGATCTTTAATCCGGGTCGCTATTGCCAAAAATTTAGAAATAAAGTCACTGAGGTATTAACAGTATCCCTTTATCATTTGCTGGAATTTTTATTATACCAGCGGAGGTCAGAGGCCGTAATTTTGTAACCTTAAAAAAAAAAAAAACCTTCAAATTCAAATATGACCATGTTATCAAATTTGGCGTGATGTTAATGGAATATTTACACAATATTTTGTCGTTATTTGATCACTGTCTTTAGATTTTTCAAATATATTTCTTTAAAGTGAGACAATGGTATACACTGGAGAAAAATGTTTTCAATCATGCTTCCTCAATTAATCCTCTGCTATAATTCGGCAAGTCAAGATCAAACAGAACACAAATTCATTTGACGACACATTTCTTGACGTCTCAATCGCTTAATATATCACGTTATTTACAATTATACATACATAATTTGTAAAACATAATAGGAATATAAATTAATATGACTAACCAATGCCATTTAATTTTAAACGTAAAGAGAACTCGCCTACATGATCTATGAGATTGAAAGTAGGCCTTAAAGGTAAAAAAAAAAAAAATCCATATATAACTACTACTTACTCTTCTTCATAAACACTCATAGATACAAACAAACACAATTAAAGTTGAGGAGAGATGAGGCGCCTACAAAGTAGGAGAGAGAGAGAGAGAGAGAGAGAGAGAGAGAGAGAGAGAGAGAGAGAGAGAGAGAGAGAGAGAGAGTCGGTCTCCAGCTACCAAATGAAAAAGCAATGGGAGGCTCTTCATTCCCGTTCCCATTCGTAGGTGATAATTGCATTATATTTATCTGAAGAGTAAATGAGGCTCTGTTATTCCGTTTGTCAGTGGCAAAAGGTCCTTCATCAGATGAGCAAACAACAGACGATAGAGAGGCGTCGGGCAAACAGTTGTTGAAACTGGGGAGCCGTTCAAACTCCTAAGCCCCAGTGTTTGCACATTCAATACGAAGTCTTAGTTTCCTAGACCCTCCCCTACTCCTGCCTTCCCCCTTCCCTCTCTCCCCCCCTCATAGCACTCAAACACAATACGCCGCAAAGGCTTCACAGAGGCATTCTCTAGGCATATCTCCAAAGTACACACGAATACTACATTTGCGATAATTCTAATACCGTTTAAAGCAACATTTCCCAAACTGGGGGAAATTTCCCCATTAGGTGGGAAAATAATCACATAACCTACTTGAGATACAACAAATATCAGATGGATTTTATCATGGGAGAGAGAGAGAGAGAGAGAGAGAGAGAGAGAGAGAGAGAGAGAGAGAGAGAGAGAGAGAGAGAGAATTACCCAGCATACTAGATACAAAATATATCAGTTGGATTTTATCATGTCAATGAGAGAGAGAGAGAGAGAGAGAGAGAGAGAGAGAGAGAGAGAGAGATAACTGGATACAAAATATATCAGATGGATTTTATCATGTATAGAGAGAGAGAGAGAGAGAGAGAGAGAGAGAGAGAGAGAGAGAGAGAGAGAGAGAGAGAGAGAGTGTGTATCTGTATATTTCTAAAGAAATTAGTGTGCGTTTGACTACTCTTTCCCTCATACACATGAAGGGATAAATCCCGATGGTTCAAATAGGCGCAAGGGAGAAATGACAAAAAAAGTTAGAGAACCACTGGAGGTAAATTGAGGCTCAACACAATACAAATACCAAATAATAAAAAATATTTATAATATATATATATATATATATATATATATATATATATATATATATATATATAATCATTAGTATTCAAGATATTAATATCATTACCATGTATTTTAAATCGACCATAAGGTAAACACATAATTCCCAAGGCTTCCCAAGAAACTTCATGACAAATACTAGGAACAATTTATATATACCTGTATGCATATATATATATATATATATATATGTGTGTGTGTGTGTGTGTGTGTATGTATATACAATATATAAACACATGCATGCATACATACATACATGCACACTCGTCTACCAAATCTCGCATCTGCATGAGTACCCTGCCACCTAATACATGCATACACACGTACAACTCCCTTCGTCCCATCTACATCAAGTTTGATTAACATTGCCGATAAGACATCTCAATACGGGACCCGTTATGGCCAATCAAAATAATTAATGGGGACCGATTAAACGGAGCCGTATTGGCCTCGGGCAATTCTGGTCACGTGTCCTCGGCCAGTGACGACGTTTACGAGCACGTCCCAGAATCCTCTTCTCAATCGCCAAAATTAGGCCAATCATGGCAGAAGAGGCGGGCGGAGGTAGGGGAAGGTGGAAAGGGGTTGGGATACGCAGAGGAAGGGGGGTAGAGTGGTGGAGAATCATAGATGGGGACTAGGAGGATGGAGATTCGAAAGAATTTTTTTTTTTTTTTTGGGGGGGGGGGCCTGATGGAGACTTTTAGAAAGGAAAATGGTTAGGGGAATTAATAACTCATATAATTATTATGAACCACTACTCGTTTCCCTATATAGAATAGCTAACCTTGAGTTACTTCATTTAGGACGATGAGTCTAGCCACATGCCAATTTATACTTTGCAGTAACCGTCCAATGTTGACCAACTCCCAGGTATACAAATCACTGTTTCCATGAATGCCTATTAGTAACGTCTCTGTTTGGTGATTGCCTGACTCGGATTCGAGTCCCGCTCAAACTCCTTAGCTCCTTTAGTATCTGCAACCTCACCATCCTTGTGAGCTAAGGATGGTGGGTTGGGTGAGCCTGTAGGTCTACCTCCAGAGTCATCAGCAGTCATTGCTTGGCCCTCCCTGGTCTTAGCATGGGTGGAGATGGGTCTTGGGCGCTGATCATATGTATACATGTTCAGTCTCTAGGAAATTTTATTGCTTACTAGGGCATTTTCACTGTCCCTTACCTGGCCATTCGTGAGTGGCCTTTAGGTAGAAGGGGACTTCTAGATAGTGCCACAACTCCTAGTATTTTGGGAAGCTCAAAAAGGTACCGTCATTAAAAGTATTTTGGAAAAAAGGTGACTAGACCACAATCTAGCCCTAAATTTTCACTGGGGTTAGATGCCAAGGGCATATGGCATTCTTCAGTGATGCCCCATACAAGTACTGACCAGACCAACGTTTCAGTGGCACGTAAAATAAAGAAGCCACTCAGTATAATAAGAATACGTTGCAAGATTGGACATTTTTTAATCATTATCATATAATTACACAAAAAACAGCTCAAGGTGGCAGAAATTGATTTACAATTTTAACATCGTCACTCAAACGAAAAACACATATCAGGATATACGCTACAAAGTTACGTCACCCGAACAGCTCAAGGTTAGTAATACAAGAAGAGGGTGAGATAATCATTATCATACATTGGCACTGAGAGAGAGAGAGAGAGAGAGAGAGAGAGAGAGAGAGAGAGAGAGAGAGAGAGAGAGAGAGAGAGAGAGAAAATTCATAAGGCCTTGGAGCTTAAGTCAATACATAAGAGTGGTCATTAAAATTAAGCAAAAAGATACAAAATATGAACAGAGTACAAAAACGCAGTTAAATGTCATAAGAATTTGAGAGAGAGAGAGAGAGAGAGAGAGAGAGAGAGAGAGAGAGAGAGAGGAAACGGAATTCTAAACGAAAAGCTCATAGTCAACTTATATAGAAAGAACACTTCCAATACTTCATAAAGGTGAGATCAAATTTATTTTTGTTGAGGTAAAAGGCTCTTGTAGATATGAACCGAACCAATAACACTATTGGAAAACAAGAATAAAGCCATCAAATAAACGAAATTGAAGATGGAAGCAAACCACCCACCTCCAATAAACACACCCCAAAAGGCAAGATAACTAAACTTCTCTATATCAAATAAAATACTGTAATTTTTACGCAAGTAAATAAAGGAAATAATGACAATATTCAACCCACCATAACACCTCAAAAAGGCAAGATAATTAAAATTTTCTATATCAATTAAAGTACGGTAATTTTTACGAAAGTCAGTAAAGAAAATAATGACAATATTTAACAAACATGAACAAAATGGAAAACTTACATGCACGGAGACAGGAGGGAAAAAGACAACGAAACAGAACAGATAAAATATAAACCTTTAAGCATTTATATATCAGTAGTTTTCATCACATTTTCGAAAACCACGCATCAAACATTAAATATATAATCCATATCACATAAATCTCTCTCCTCAAAAGCATGAAGTTTGCAAACGAAAAATGAATGTGGTTTGCAATCTTTCAGTGGGCAACCTCTGATTTAAGGCCGATCCTAATCTGAGCTACACACTCAGGCGCTCACCTTGTTTGCAAAGATCTCACCGGGCCAACCGTCTATGAAAGAGTCCGTCGTTAATTAAGTATCTGCACACACCTTTTAAAACTTCATTATGAACATCCGTCATCAAAGGTATTGGTAAAACAAAAACTGTGGCCCCAGGAAATAGTATCATGAAGAATATTATTACTTTCAACAATATATCGACGAAAAACATACATTTAAGGAATCATACACTAAAATTTACTTTATTTCAATAAACAATTTCGTGTAACAATACAAACAACAATGGCAGTTACGGTAGCTTAGGCAGTGGAACGTAGCGTCCTCAAATTCCATTAATAATCATCAAAAAAAAAAAAAAAAAAAAAAAAATATTCTTTTTCTGTATAACTCACAATTCTCTATTTAGGTTTAAAGGGAAACACGAAAATGTTATGTTTATTTCGTTACCTATTCATCTTGTAATATTTCAATAACATAAATATTTAACATGTTAATCATTAAGACTCATATAAGTCTCTCTTGCTATAGACAAACTCCACATTAATGACATCCTCGTACAAAGCCTAACTTCTGCTCATTTGCGTTCTCTCAGGAAATTTGATAGTTGAGAAACTCTGCTTCAGTCCATAACAATGCAACTGTCTTGTCAGCCATATCACCGTTGTCTGGACGTCTAACTTTGAAGAGGCCCAACTGAAATGACGGTTCTGTCAGACGGGTAAAGCAATATAGGTGCACATGGTAACAGTTACGTGATGCAATGGCCTATTTTAAAGGTTTAAAGGTTGCTCATGAATGGCAGAGACAATGGACACTGACATTGCTCTATCAAGCAGGACAATGCCCTAGAGACTGACCATATATCACATGATCAGCGCCCAAGCCCCCTCTCCACCCAAGCTAGAACCAGGGAGGGTCAAGGCAATGGCTGCTGATGACTCAGCAGATAGACCTATAGGCTCCCAAAACCCGCCCAAGCTAGGACCAGGGAGGGCCAGGCAATGGCTGCTGATGACTCAGCAGATAGACCAATAGGCTCCTAAAACACCGCCATCCCTAGCTCACAAGGATGGCAAGGTTGCAGACAACTAAAGGAACTAACAAGAATGAGCAGGACTCGAATCCACGTCTAGCAATCCGGCCACAACAACCGACGGAATGAAGCGTGTCGTACCCTAACAGAAGCCAGGCGCAATAATCTCCCAAGACTCCCCCTTATATTTTACTCCTATTCTTCTCCCACAAACTTCCCCAGCAGCTCATTCTTTTCAGGAGAGACTTTCCTGCCATTTCTTTCCTACACCCGCCAAAACTACGCGCAGCATAGCCTTTGGGGGTCATAACTTTCCAGTCGTCAAAATATTAAAAGAAAAAAAAAAAACCGGACGGCTGAAAATATGCAGTCGAAGTTTCATGATAATAGCTCTCTCTCTCTCTCTCTCTCTCTCTCTCTCTCTCTCTCTCTCTCTCTCTCTCTCTCTCTCTCTCCTAAACTTCTATTTTCTTCCATGCTGGTATTTTCATTAGATAAGTAAAAAAGAACAGACGGTGGGATGAACTGAATATTCTCACTGATGAGATTGCAAAGGGAAAGTACAATTTATCTTCCAATCAATTTCTGCATAAATCCCTTGAACACCCTCGGATTACACAGCGGTGTGCTAATGCAGATGCATATGCACCTCATATATGTTATACTTTACTAATAATAGTGCTTTCATTCGAATAAACTGTTCCACGATCATATTTCTACTAAGTTTTCTGACATAAGAGTAAAACCCGACCTTGGCCAGAAAGGCATTGTTACATATAAGTACCCATAGTTAAAGTGTGATTAATTCGGCAATTTTAACCAAAACATGGCACCTTTGATTAGACAATTTCACAGATAAATGATTGGAAGTTAATAAGGCTTTTTGTACTACATTTTGGCGAATGCAGTCAAAATTGGCGTTTTTTATTTCAAGGTAAATATTACCTTACTCTTATTAAATAATAATAATAATAATAATAATAATAATAATAATAATAATAATAATAATAATAATAACTGTAAGAACTGAATTAGAAGCAGTAGTTTATATCTTATTATTATTATCAATAATATTCTTTTACGTGTAGTATCTGTTAGGAAAAGTGATAAATTTCTCTCAACTTTAGAGAGAAAACTTCTCCAGTTTTTACACATCAATTGAATTGTCACCAAAAAGAGAAGTCTTAAAATATTTTTTTTTTTTTAAATTATATTTATATTATTAGTAGTCCTAGAAAAGATAGTAACATAAGTAATAATTCCTTATTTTTTATGAAACATAGAGTAGACTTTCTCTCTTTTGTATCTTTATTTTAACACATTATTTATTATTATTATTATTATTTTTTCTCCCTCTGTTTTTGTTTGCTGATATGTATGTTATCATCATTGTTAAGCGTTAATTCTATTGTGATTCTGTTACCCAGACCTTAGAACTCTGTGTCAACCTGCTAATTGATGTTTATAATATATCACTGATTTTATTGCATATCTCATCTTTTTTTTTACCGATGTCAAAAGTGTAAGATCACTGTACCCATATTGTAACTCTGTATATGGCTTTTGCTGAAATAAAGATTATCATTATTATTATTATTATTATTATTATTTTTAATATTATTATTATCAATATTACTAACTAAGCTACAACCCTAGTTGGAAAAACAGGATGCTATAAGCCCAGAGGCTCCAACAGGGAAAATAGCCCACTGAGGAAAGGAAAAAAGGAAAATAGAATATTTTAAGAGTAACATTAAAATAAATATCTCCTATATAAATAATAAAAACTTTAACAAAACAAGATGAAGATAAGATAAAATAGTGTACTCGAGTGTACCCTCAAACAAGAGAACTCTAACCATGGTAAATCACCAAAATTTTCCATCACATAAGCCAGGAATACATTATTCGCTCGCCCATCTCGGAGAATCTCCTCCTCGTGAAATGGTTTGCGACCTTCATTTTCGGAAACCGGTAATCTTGTCCTTTATTTCCGACCTCCACGAGGCTGATTCATTATGAAGGTTATCGCCAGCAATGAGGATTAAATTCTTGAAATACTTCGGCCTTTAATGAGAATGAGGAGGACTCCATCATCGCTAATGCAAGAAATCTACGTTGGAGATTATCCTTTGAGGCGGAAACTTTTCGAGGGATATGGGAATCCAGAAAGAAAAAAGGATACCCCCTCTCTCTCTCTCTCTCTCTCTCTCTCTCTCTCTCTCTCTCTCTCTCTCTCTCTCTCTCTCTCTCTCTCAATGCCCTAGAGACTGACCATATATACATATGATCAGCTTCCACCCCCCCCCCAACCTGCCCCCTTTCCATTCAAGTTAGGACCAGGGAGCGCAAGGCAATGGCTACTGATGACTCAGCATGTAGACCTATAGGCACCCCAAACGCTCCATCCTTAGCTCATATAGGATGATGAGGTTCCAGACATTACAATAAACTGTCGAGGTTGAGTGGGGCACGAACCCCAGTCCGGCAGAATCCCAGGTAGTGACGTTTCAAATAGGCCACCATCATATTCATCTTAACTTTTAAACAAGCCAGTCAGTCTGTTAGAGGCGTTTTTCTTAGATCTCATCCACTGGCGTTGATGACCGAGTATTAAATTGATAAGGCCGTAGCTGCAGATAACAAAAAGAGATACGGAAAAGTGAGGAGGAATGAAGAAACAAGACAAATGGGGAATGAAGGAAGTGGTAGTGATAGTCCCATTTCAGGTTCAAATAGTTATGGAATATCGGTGTAAATGTTGCTATATTGTAAGTTGGCCTATGCAGGATTTGGCTTTTACATTATTCATTTGTCAGTAGGGAGCGACAAAGGAAGGGGAGGGGGCGATGTTAAGTCGACTGAATACTCCTTTTGAAGCTTAAACATTATTTTAGGGTCGATATTGTAAATGATGTTACACTTCCCGTTGGTCTATGAAGGATTTGGTTCCCTAGCCACTAATCAGTAAGGGACGAGGGAGTGTGATGCAATATTGCAAATCCTCTTATCCTACTATCCATAAGGGCTATGAATGATTATGTTTTCCCCTCATCTTATTTCTATTCACTGATTATGAGATGCTTCAGACGAGTACTTGGCATCTCGTACATTGAGCATGTCACAGATGAAGAAGTCAACAGAAGAGTGAGACAACACTTAAGACGCTATGATGATCTGCTGTCCACAGTGAAGAGGAGAAAACTAAAATGGTATGGCCACACAACAAGATCAAGCGGTCTGTCCAAGATAATTCTACAGGGAACAGTTCAGGGGAAGAGAAGAAGAGGGCGGCAGAGAAAGAGGTGGACCGACAACATTGCTGAATGGACAGGAAAAACCTTAGCCCAGACCCAGGCACTCGCACACAACCGTGACAAGTGGAGGCTCCTATTGCGGTGTTCCACCGTGCAGCGCCCCTACGATCCTGGTGGATTATGGGATCAGTAACATTAACGGTAACGGTATCTTCGTTGGATCTTTGAAATGATATTTTCATAATAAAATAAATTTTTGAATATACTTACCCGCTGGTTATATAAAAGAGCTGAAGTCCCTGACGCCAGGGCAGAAAATTCAAATCTCGCGCTATCGAAGATACGCCAGGTGTACCAACCGCACCCTAGCGGTAGAACAGGTGGAACTACACACCAACTCCAGTTCTTCCATGCCTCATAGCCATACCATAGGTAGTCTCTAGAGGGGAGGAGGGAGGGTGTTAAATTTATATAACCAGCGGGTAAGTATATTCAAAAATTTATTTTATTATGAAAATATCATTTTTAAATATAAAACTTACCCGCTGGTTATATAAAAGAGCTGATTGACACCCCTTGGTGGCGGGTCAGAGACAGCTACATACAGAAAATTCACTTAAGGGTTACATACAATAAACTTAAGCAGTTCTCACCTGATAAGGAAGCTGACAGCAATGATACTCTGCCTCATTTCGTCCGCTATCCTTAAGAGATCCAGTAATCCACTCGGGCTGAAAATCTCTAGGAGCTGTCAAACGGTACAAACACCTATAACATGACAGGACCTCAACCAATACCCTCGTTCCGGGTGCACTCAAGGAACAAAATGACCACCTAGCCAAATCAAAGATTGCGGAAGACTGACGCCCAATCTCCACAAACAACCATAAAAAACGAGTTCCAAGAGATAGAAAAGGGGTATTAGGAAAAAAGGGAACGTAGTGGTAGATCATTCACCTACTATCGCATTAGCAGCTATAAAAGGACCCAACGTAAAAAGGTCCTCATAGCGAGTCTGAACATTCTTCAAATAATGGGATGCAAAAACAGACTTACTTCTCCAAAATGTTGTATCCATCAGACTTTGCAGAGAACGGTTCTGTTTAAAGGCCACTGAAGTCGCTACCGCTCTGACTTCATGTGTCTTGACTTTGAGGAGCCTCTGATCCGACTCATCACACTGAGCATGAGCTTCTCGAATCAACAATCTAACGAAAAAAGACAAGGCATTCTTGGACATGGGCATCGAGGGTTTCCGAACTGCACACCACAGAGCGTCTGAGTTACCTCTCAGATTCTTAGTTCTGTCCACATAACAACGTAGAGCTCTAACTGGACAGAGAACCCTTTCCAATTCATCGCCAGCCAAATCCGAAAGGTTAGAAATCTCGAAGGATTTGGGCCATGGTCGAGAAGGGTTTTCGTTCTTGGCCAGAAACCCCAGTTGTAAAGAACAAATGGCTTTCCCATTCCGAAAACCAATGTTCTTGCTTAAAGCGTGAACTTCACTAACTCTTTTCGCAGTGGCGAGGGTAACTAGAAAAAGGGTTTTCAAGGTTAAGTCCTTAAATGAAGCCGAGTGTAAAGGCTCAAATCTGTCACTCATGAGAAATTTAAGGACAACATCCAAATTCCAGGCGATGGGAGCCGTTTGAATCATCTTGGTCGTATCAAAAGACCTAAGTAAATCTCGTAGATCCTTATTATCAGAAAGGTCTAGGTTCCTGTGTCGAAAAACCGTCGCCAACATACTCCTGTAACCTTTAATAGTTGATGACGAGAAGTTATGCTTAGTTTTAAGGTCCAAGAAAAAATCTGCTATTTGGGAAAGCGATGTACTGGAAGAGGAAATCGCGTTAGTTCTACACCATTCCCTGAACAACTCCCACTTGGACTGATACACCTTGATGGTTGAAGACCTTCTTGCCCTTGCAATTGCCTTGGCTGCCTTCTTCGAAAATCCTCTAGCTCTAGCGAGTTTTTCGATAGTCTGAAGGCAGTCAGACGTAGAGCTCGGAGGTTTTGATGATTTCGGGCCAAGTGAGGTTGTCTGAGAAGATCGGGTCTCATGGGAAGGCTTCTCGGGACATCCACCATCCATTCCAGTACCTCTGGAAACCAGCTCCTTGACGGCCAGAACGGAGCTATCAGAGTCATTCTGGTCTCCTCGTGTGAAACGAACTTCTGAATCACTTTGTAAAGGATCTTGAACGGAGGAAAGGCATAAACCTCCATGTGTGACCAGTTCATCAGAAAAGCGTCTATGTGAAAAGCTTCGGGATCTGGAACCGGAGAGCAATAACACTCTAGTCGTTTGGTCTTTGCGGTGGCAAAGAGATCCACGAGAGGTCGACCCCATAACCGCCACAGACTCTTGCAGATGTCCGGGTGCAGAATCCATTCTGTGGAGAGAACCTGACCTTTCCTGCTGAGTCTGTCTGCGCTCACATTGTTGACTCCCTGGATGAACCGCGTCAAAAGAGTCACCTTCCTTTCCTCCGCCCAGATGAGGAGCAGTCTTGCAATCTCGAACAGAGGCCAAGAGTGGGTCCCGCCTTGTTTCGCAATATAGGCCAGAGCTGTCGTGCTGTCCGAATTGACTTGGACTACCTTGCCCCTGATCTGCTTTTCGAAGCCGATGAGAGCCAGATGAATAGCTAAAAGCTCTTTTTGATTGATGTGGAGAGAGGTTTGCTCTACCGTCCAAGTCCCCGAAAGTTCCTGCTTCTCTAGAGTGGCTCCCCACCCCGAGTTGGAGGCGTCGCAACACAACACGAGGTTTGGGTTCCTCTGAAGTAAAGACAAGCCTTCTTTCAGTCTGGGCTCGTTGTTCCACCATTGAAGATGAGACTTGATGGAAGTCGAGATGGGAATGCAATCCCTGTCGAGGCTGTCCCCTTTCTTCCAATGGCGGTTGAGATGAAACTGAAGAGGACGTAAGAACAACTTCCCCAGGGTCACGAACTTCTCTAACGACGAGAGAGTCCCCAGAAGGCTCATCCAATCTCTGACGGAGCAAAGATCTCTCTTCAGGAACGTTTGTACTTTTAGGAGGGCTGCTTGGATTCTCACCGACGACGGAAAAGCCCGAAAACTCCGACTGTGAATCTCCATCCCCAAATAAAGAATCTCCTGGGATGGAATGAGTTGTGATTTTTTCGAGCTCACCAGGAGACCCAGTTCTCTGGAGAGATCCAAAGTCATCTTGAGGTCCTTCAAACAACAATCGGCTGAGGAGGCTCTTATCAGCCAATCGTCCAGATACAGAGAGGCCCTGATTCCCCTCGAATGCAGCATGCTTGCCACGTTCAGCATGATCTTGGTGAACAATAGAGGAGCCGTGCAAAGTCCGAAACAAAGAGCCCTGAACTGGAAGACCTTGTTTCCGTCCATGAACCTCAGATAACGTCTGCAGCTGGGATGAATCGGAAGGTGGAAATAGGCATCCTGAAGATCTAAAGAGACCATCCAATCGTCCTTCCTCACAGCTGCCAGAACTGTTTTCTGAGTCTCCATGGTGAACGTCGAGTTTTGGACGTAACCATTGAGCACACTTACGTCCAGAACCGGTCTCCACCCCCCGGAACTCTTGGGTACTAGAAAAAGGCGGTTGTAAAACCCCGGAGACGTAACATCTTGCACTTCCTCTATTGCTCGTTTCTCTAATAAAAGAGACATCTGTAGAAGCATGGCTTGTTTCTTGGGACCCTCTCTGTATTTGGGCGAAAGATCCACTGGATCTGTGACTAAAGGAGGATTGGTCAGGAAGGGGATCTTGTAGCCTTCCTTTAACACCTGGACGGACCAGGGGTCCGCTCCATTCCTCTCCCAAGCCTCCCAAAAGTGAGTCAACCTGGCCCCCACTGCTGTCTGAAGGAGAGGGCAGTCAGACTTTACCTCGGCCGGACTTGCCCCCTCTGCCTCTAGGTTTCCTTCCTTCTGGTTTAAAAGAGCCTCTCCCAGAGGGCTTCCCACGAAAGGACTGAGGACGAAACCCAGAAGAAGATTCCTTAGGTTTTCGAGAGGAGAAAGACGGAGGCAAAACTTTCCTAGTCGAATGAGTAACTAAGTCATGTGTGGCCTTCTGAGTGAGAGCAGTAGCCACCTCGCCCACTAATTCCTGAGGAAATAAAGAATTAGACAAAGGTGCGAAAAGAAGGCCTGTCTTCTGATAGGGAGACACTCCTGCGGAGAGGAAGGAGCACATCGTGGCCCTTTTCTTGAGAATTCCAGCTGTAAACAAGGCAGCAAGTTCGTTGGAGCCATCTCTCACACCTTTGTCCAAGCAGGACATCAAATGAACCAAACCACTAGTGTCCGTTTCCGTCATATCAGAGACCCTCTTACTCAAAGCCCCCAAAGCCCAGTCCAAAAAATTAAAAACTTCGAAGGCCCTGAAAAGACCTTTAAGCAAATGGTCGAACTCTGGAATGGACCACCAAATCTTCGTCTTCCTTAAGGCAAGACGACGAGAAGCATCTACCAAACTTGAAAAATCCCCTTGGGCAGACGAAGGAAAACTCAAGCCCAACACTTCACCAGTCTCATACCACACACTAGATTTAGAGGCTAACCTAGCGGGAGGAAAGGCAAAGGCCGTCTTGCCAAAAGCTTTCTTGGAGTCCAACCAAGAACCCATTAACTTCAAGGCCCGCTTAGAAGATCGAGAAAGAACCATCTTGGTGTAAACTGGAACCTTAGTAGCTTTACCTAAGATGAATTCAGAAGGCGGAGAACGAGGGGCCACAGGGGTAAAAGAATCCGGGAAAATTCCAGTCAAAATAAGCATAAACTTGCGAAGGTCCACAGCATGCTGATAATGCTTCTCCTCCTCATTCTCAGAGACTTCCTCAATAGGATTATCCTCATCCGACTTTTCCTCTGGTTCGTCTTCTGGCAGTGCAGCAACAGCTGCAGCCTGAACCGAAGGAACAACGTCTGGATGGGACTGCCTGTCAAGGCCAACATCTGAGTCAATTTGGTGGGGAGAAGTAGAAGTAGATTGATGCGAAACACGGACATGTAGACGATCATCCTCAACCAACAACTGCTTAGACCGCTTAGAATTCAACTGTTGTTGAACAGAAGAACGCTTGAAATCAGAAGGTAACTGTTGAAGATCGCCGCGAGGTCGCGTAAAGTCCGAGGACTGTTGCTGCGAGCGATCAAAGGAGTCAGGATGTCGCCGCTGTAAACCAATGTTTTGACGCGCCGCGTCCAAAAGTTGTTGCCGCGGGCGATCTACTACTTCAAATTGTTGCCGCGTCTCGTCCACTTGTCGACGCCGACGCTCTTCCCCGCGACCAGAAA
>NC_090733.1:131038834-131061334 GCF_036898095.1 Palaemon carinicauda | reverse complement strand
TTTTCGTCTAAAATGCAGGCTAACGCGTTTATCGCTCTCTCTCTCTCTCTCTCTCTCTCTCTCTCTCTCTCTCTCTCTCTCTCTCTCTCTCTCTCTCTCTCTCTCTCTCTCTCTTAGTAGTAGTAGTAGTAGTAGTAGTAAAAATTCTCGATATCAAAATCCTTGCTACATTTGTCGATGTTTACTGATAACTATGGGCACATATTTACCAGCTTGTAGTTTTCCTTTTTATTTACCCATTTCCCCTAGTGATTCTAAGTAAAGTGCACTTGAATGTCAAATGAATAAATGGTTCACCTGGAATAAGAAAGAAACAACACATATGAAAATGACTAAAACTTTAAAAGCGTGGATAGCGTGTATCCTTAAGTAAGCCGATCTCTTTCCCATTAAAGGTTTAGAATCCTGTCAGGTTCTGGATTTCAACCAATGAATCCGCTATAATTTGATGTAAAGGTTTAAAGGCCGCCCATGAATAACAGAGGCAAGGGACAGTGACATTGGCCCCTTAGCAAACAGGACAATGCCCTGGAGACTAACCATATATACTGTACTTATGATCAGCGCCCATGCCCGTTCTTCATCCCAACTAGGACCAGGGAGGGCCAGACAATGGTTGCTGATGACTCACCAGGTAGACCTATAGGCCCCCTAAAACCAGCCAACCTTAGCCTACAAGGATGGGGAGGTTGCAGACACTAAAGGAACAAACGAGTTTAATTGGGACCCCAGTCTGGCGATCACCAGCCAGGTCAGGGACGTTACCAAATAGGTCACCACAATGGTGACTGAATTGGGATCTTATTGAAATATTTCGTGAATCAGTGTATGGAATGATTAGATTCACAGATGAAAATGGTGTATGAATACTTATGCCTATGGAGACAAAAATTTATTCATGTTTTATTTGGATTATCGACAAAATTGAATCTGCAATTTTTTTATTACCAACAAAATATTTTGAGTCGTCTATAAAATTCGATTTTGAATCTTTAACTAAACTATTTTGGATTATTTATGACAATCATTGATTGGATCTATTTTGTATCTTTCAATCTACGACCAAATTTCTGCTTCCACTTGAATCACCGCTCAAATCCTGTTTATATTAAGTAGCATCACCGAAGATAGCCTTTAATCTTCTTGCAATGTCTTGAAATGCAAGTTGTAATCTACTTACATGAATAAAAAAAACAGTTTTAATCTTTCTGCATCTACTTAAAATCCTACTTCAATCTATTTACATCGCCAACAAAATACAGTTTTAAACTACTGGGATAAATACCGTATTTAAATAAAATGTAATTATCAGCAACCTATAATTCTATAATCGGCGTGCATCAGATTCAAAATGGAATTTCTATAGGTGCAAAACCGTCAAGGTGATGTTTAAGTTTACTTGGACGGCGGCCAAATTCACATTTGAATATGCTTGGATCAATGTCAAAATCTCATTTCGTTATCTCTAATATATTTCTTTAATCTAACCGCATAACTCATAAAATTCAAGCTTGAATTGCCTCGCTGCTAAACCTATCTTTTAGTCTACTTACATCACAATCAAAATCGTTTTTTAACTTAAATGGATCATCGTCAAAATCAAGAAAAAATCAACTCGTCTAAAAAAAATTTAATGTCACCGTGTCCTTTTAACAGACTGCCAAAGCAAGAGCCCGTGTCTTGCATACGGCAAGGCAATCTAAAAAGAACGAACAAACCGTTTCCAATCAATACTGATCGGAAATCTTTTTTAAATTCCCAAAAATAACGAGAGAGAGAGAGAGAGAGAGAGAGAGAGAGAGAGAGAGAGAGAGAGAGAGAGAGAAGAGCACTGCTTAACCTTCGCAAAATATTCCCAAATACGGATCGGAAATTCTTTTTTAAATTCCCAAAAATAACGAAAGAAATATATTTCCTTCTGTGATAAACAACTGACTTTCGATACATTTGACGTGTATCAGAAGAAAGATAAAACTATTATATATATATAAAAAAAGGAGTAATATACAAACTTTCCAAACAATAAAATAATCTTCAAGTCTCCGTCCTATCTCCATCTTGCATGCGATAAAAAAAAAAAAAAGATTTCTTTGCATCGCACAATTGATTGCTTGATTGATTTTAGGTTTTCTGGCATCCAAACATCGAAGGTCATTGACGCCGATATCGTTTATTAAAATAAAGAATAAAAGAATATCTAATTAAGTTTATTAAAATAAAGAACAAAAGAATATCTAATTAAGTTTATCAAAATAAAGAATAAAAGAATATTTAATTAAAACCATACAAGCAAAGACGTCATTACAAAAACTGAACATCTTTCACAAGACCTGCTTCTGGAATAAATCTAAAAATGTGATTCTCATGCAACACGTTCCCATTTATTGATGCTGCATCTTTTGCTATCATTACTCTCATCATTATCGTGAACGTAATCTTCTGATCTGTACTAAGCAGACATGCAATTCTCTTGCTCCTGACAGGGATTATTCCTTATGATCTCTTTCTTTAATGATGCAATCTTCTTGTTGCATCAGCCTCGTCACAAGATATATCTTCTCTCAGCATCTTCTTCATTTCCATCTTTTCTCAGCATCTTCCTCATTTCCATCTTTTCTCAGCATCTTCCTCATTTCCATCTTTTCTCAGCATCTTCCTCATTTCCATCTTTTCTCAGCATCTTCTTCATTTCCATCTTTTCTTAGCATCTTCCTCATTTCCTTCAATGTTCTTTGCCAATTTTTACCATTCGTTTTTTTTTTTTTTTTTTTTGCTTGTATTTAATATATACTCAATTCAATAAATTCAGCACTATGCTTCAAGGGACATATGTTTTTTCAAAGATGATTTTAAATGGATCTTTATAAGTTTCCTCAATAATTTCATCATCACATCACCTCTTAAAGTTTTCATCATCTTTACCTAACAGAAAAATAATCTCTCTCTCTTCCTCTTCTCTTTCAGGTTCTTGGTTTCCTTTCATCTTACCTAATATTTCTGCACCTGATATTTCGTTTTTTTCTTTGGCCGTAGTAATTAGCAACCATACCTTTCCCTATGAGTCTCTTAATACACATTATTTTGCTTTCCAGCATATGTTTTATATTTACCTTCAAATTATTTCTTTAGCCGTTTTCCTCGTATTTCTCTTAATCTTTTTTTTAAGTTTTTATGTTTTATATATAAGAGACTTCTTTTAATGTTTTTACTGTTCTTAAAAGGTTTGATATTAATTGTTCATTATATCTCTTGTAGTTTATGTATTTCTTCGTTTCCTTTTCTCACTGGGCTATTTTTCCATGCTGGAGCCCTTGGTTATAGCATCCGGCTTTTCCAACTAGGGTTGTAGCTTAGATAATAATAATAATAATAATAATAATAATAATAAGAAGAAGAAGAAGAATTATAATAATAATACAAAATCTCTCTCTCTCTCTCTCTCTCTCTCTCTCTCTCTCTCTCTCTCTCTCTCATTCAATCTCCCCCCAGAGCAGGATATTGGTGAGGAGGAACAAGTCGGGTCTGCATTGCAAATGAAGTAATAAACGGCGAATGTTTTAATACTTTCCGCTTCGGATCAAACGGAAGTCAGCCGGGCGGTGAGATGAGACAGGGACGCAGGAGATATATAGGATGGGGGAACCTTTATGGATGGGGAGAGATGGGACAGGGGATTTGGAAGGGGAGGGGAGAGAGAGAGGAGATGATGTTGATCTATTGCCATAGGGAGAAATAAAGGTAGGGGAATGATGATAGGGATGGGGGAGGTGTAGGCTGGGGAGATGAGTGGAGAGGTTAGATAGATACTTTGCTAGAGAGAGAGAGAGAGAGAGAGAGAGAGAGAGAGAGAGAGAGAGAGAGAGAGAGAAGAGCACTGCTTAACCTTCGCAAAATATTCCCAAATAAAATCATACCTGGAACATAATAGAGTTTCGGAGATCCTGCCCCGAAGCTCTGTAAACACCACTTTTTCTTCCTGCCCTCCTTTTTCCTTTGCTTATTAAGTTTGAAACTGTCTCCCGGGATAAAAATTCTCCTTTGTGATCGCTTGACCTTTGTGGACGAAAATTTAGGAGCATAGCATAACCTCTTTTGGAAAAGCGGAGAAGATACCAAAAAAATGTAGTAATTACATGAGAACCTTTATCAACTTAGTTTCTCTGAATAAGGTTTTCATCCTTGAGAAACTATTAAATGACTCACACTTCCTCTCTATACTATGAGTCCCCATTGGGGATGGGGAGAACTGGTGAAAGGGGATTTGAGTCAACCAAAGGGGAGAATGTCAGGGAAGAGCACTTTGGAGGACCGAAGGAAGAATACACAATTAAATCATTGACTTGAAAAGAAAGGAGGATCAGATAGTTAACTAAGTCTCCCCTTTTTGTCCCTCCAACTAATGTGTTTGATGTTGGGAATTAACGAGGACCCACTGGAGAGGCAAGAGGGTCAAGAGAATGAAAAAATAGATCAAACACTCATCATAAGAAATTGATTTACCTTGGACTGGGTTGGGGGAGAGACTGGGACTAATGCCGGGATTACAGTCTAGTACCATTAAGGGCTCAGAGATGATGGAGATTTATATAACTTTATTTATCTATATATTTTTGTTCTTCCGTTTGCAACCAGATGCCGGCCTTGATCATTCCTTAATGGCACTACGTCTCAATTTGGCTTATGACACATAAACGCAGGTCACGTTATGTAAACGTAACAATACAAAATTCTACTACTACTACGAATCAAAAACGTAAACATAAAAATCTATATTTAATTTTAGATGATGGTCATATACATACACAGATTGCAGAAACAATAGTCAAAGCAAAAAACTCATTAGTAGGACCAATAATTATTATAACATTAAGAATAATAAACAGTTCCTTGGGTAAAGATCCAACTCAACCTCAAGGCCGTTGATTTTTAATATTTTTTTTCAGTATTTTGTTTTACGATTAAGCTTTACTTTTTAATAATTTCCCAGAAAATAAAACTCCTTTTATAAACATAAATTTTTGCGGGCGAATAACAACTCAATCTCGATTTGTCTGCATTATTTAATAGTTTTATGAATACAGCCATACAAGCAAGAATGTTCGAAAAATCCGTTATTTCAAAATATAAAAATCAATGAAACTTTCACTCCGGTACCAAGAAAAAACACAGATATATATATATATATATATATATATATATATATATATATATATATACAATATATATATATACATATACACACACACATAGATATATATATATATATATATATATATATATATATATATATATATATATATATATATATATATATACATATATATTAGAAGTTTAAAAAATTAAAAGAACTTTTCTGTGTGATTTTACAGCCAATCAGTCGTCCAAGGACTAAAGTGCATGGGAAAAAGACCTCAATAAAGAAAAAAAAAATGCCGTCTACTGATGGGACTTAGTGATGATTCTCTTGATAGAAGATGATAGGGAAAATAAAAGACACCTGATAGGGAGAGATGTGGGAGAGAAGACGGGTTGGGTAAATGTGATGAGAGAGAGAGAGAGAGAGAGAGAGAGAGAGAGAGAGAGAGAGAGAGAGAGAGAGAGAGAGAGCATTATAAGGAGGGAATGCAAAAGGACTTGCAAAGAAAAAGAAGTGGATAGGGTCAGGAATCAAGTGGAATTTGGAGACTTTAAGTCAACAGGTCTGCCATTAAGAATAGAGAGAGAGAGAGAGAGAGAGAGAGAGAGAGAGAGAGAGAGAGAGAGAGAGAGAGAGAGAGAGAGAGAGAGAGAAATTCATTCTTTATATAAAGAAATGCTTCTTGTTTCATAAATTCTAAATTGTAGGGGGAGTCCATTACATTAGTATGAATGTCTTTTACTGAATGACCATTAATATTATTTAACATTAAACTGTTTCCCACAACATTCATAATTCAAATGTTAAATAGTGGGTTAACCCGCTGTGCAGTAAAACTTTCAAGCTTAAGTCACCTCAAACAACTAAACAAATACGCTAAATCCCCTTACGCACATTGCCCTTATATTTGTTCAAGCCAAGCTTATCACTCAATAACCTTCATTAGGGAACACAACTTTAACGTTCTTGTGAGCTAAGTAAGGGGGATTTAGGATGGGCCCTATGTGCACATGCCGAGTAATCAGCAGTCATTGCCTGGTCCAATCCTGAGTGGAAACGGGGATACGGATCTGATCATACATGCATATGTTGTGCCTCTAAATATCATTGTGGGGCAGTTCAATGGTCTATTTCCTCTGACGCTCATGGATGACCTTTAAACTTTTGTATAGATTAACCCTTTTACCCCCACCATAAGGTTAAATTTCGAGCACATTTTGCTATATATTTCTTTTTAAATTGCTCTAACAACCTTAATTTTTGTCCTAGAGAGGTCAGGTTGGTCTCATTCTCTTGGAAAATGCCTGACGTTTCTCATACAATTATCAAAAATATCTAAAAACATGTAATTAACAGTGTTTTGCAAGAACGTACCGGTACGTCCTTTGTGGGTGAAAGGGTTAACGTACTTTGCACTACTTTATGGAGATTTGAAGAAAAAAATAGGTTATCACTACTGCGCTATTTATTTCGTCTTTTGCCAAAACCTATTTCATCTAATAACTGATGATTATCAGCAGGGCAATCCTAAAATGAGATAACAATTCTTATATACAATGAAAAATTTATATATTTAAGAAATTTTGACTGTTACGTGGAAATAGGAAAGCTTGTGATCCATACCATTTGGCTAATAGAATTGCCAGTGTAATATAAATAATTCAATGTAGTTCTGAATGATACATCTTTTTAATTCTGTTTTATCTTCATTAGCCTTCTGGTTCTCAGCAAGACTTCTAGAATGAAACTGCTGGTCTGAAGTCTTTTATACTTCCCTAACTACTTAGTCCACAATTTAATAGGTCAACGTGGAATTAGGGGATTATCAGGGAAATATTTAGAATAAAAGTTGCTAAGTGTATGTTCTTATAATAAACTTAGAGAATGTCAATTTCTAGGTTAATGGTAAAATATATGCTTCACTTGTTACAAGTGTTACTTCTAAAGACCACAGAGACAAATATATTTCAAGTTTTAAGGATTAAAAAAAAAAAAAAAAGAGTAAATCACAGTTCCCATAAACCGACTTATTAATTTTATCGTAAATAATCTTAACTATGGTTCAGGAGTTAATTTTTATGAGAATTCACCTTAAAAAAAATATCCATGAAAGTAAAATTTAATAAATAACGATCATCATTCAGCCATTACATGGCTCGCTATTAACAGAAATATCTCCGGATTAGCTTCAGAACTATTGATGACCTTTACTAACTAGCAAATGGGGCAAGAGAATGATTGCACCTTACCATTCCAATAATTTCTTTTAATTGTACCATATCTTAACATAGGCTCCTTCAAATTCAATATATTCATATGTGGCAAATCGATATCTTTATTATCTTTAATTCTGGTCAAGAGCAATCAACTAACGGGGTCTATTGAACATATTCTTGTTTACGAAATCGTTAAACAACAAAGAAAAGACGCCCTATATTGCAAGGTGGAAATTGCTAGGTTTCACCTAAATATATTTGGAGGCTGCGAAGTGTTTTAAGAGGACATACAAACGGGTTAATGATCCTCATTGGACCTCTAGGGGCAAGATCAGTGCCCATCGTAAAACATGATTTTACCGTCCGTCTTTGGGATTCTACTGGATGGTTACAGCAGTGCTTTAAGCCTGGAAATCGAGGCCTATAAAGGCCCCTACACACGATCAATTTATTCGTCAATTAATTGATATCAATTTATTGACGTCAATGAATTGATGGAGAAATTGACCGTGTGTAACGGACATTGCTATCAATCTAATTGAAACAATTTCATTGAATCAATTCATTGAGAGATCAAAGATCCTTTGATATTTATTGATGGGTCTTCAATAAAATTGATCGCTTTGGAGTGTCCAGAGCAAGCACTATTCCTAGAGCCACAGATGCTTTCATCTCGAAGTTATGAATCAAACTGAAAATTGAAGTAAAATCATTGACCGTGTGTAGGCACAGTGATTTCCTCAATTTCATTGTCGTCAATAAATTGATATAAATTAATTGACGAAAAAATTGATCGTGCGTAGGGGCCTTAAAATGGAGTTCAAACTGGACCAATCTATTTATGTTTAGGTAGGAAATTTTTTACAAGTTTCTGAGATTTGGATACAAGAGCGATAAGACAGTTCCTATTTTGTTAAGAGCCTGCGTCTCTTTTAAGATTCCTAGAAAGTTTTACATTCTCTGCGACATGGCATATAATTGTCCATGATCTGTAAACACTCACTCGATTCCACTCTTATTCTTATGAAATAATTTTCCAAATATACATAGGAAAAATTACTTTGTACGCTATTATTGTATATTCTAAATATTCCAATTTAACTACAAACACTACATATCAATAGATAACAATATCTGAAAAATGCTTCAATTTCTGTAAAACTAAGAGACGCTAAAACAAAAGTAAACTACGTAATATGAAATAAATCTAAACCTACAATTATGAAACAACATGGTCCAATTAATTTAATAACATATTAATGCAATTTTCAAGTGCTATGGATCAAACAAGGACCAACTAAAAAAAAAATTACATATAAACATCTAACATTTATTACCTAGTCCCTTATTATATAAACATTCAACATTTATTACCTAGTCCCTTATTCATTTAATATTAATGTCTTGGTCGTCATAAAACAAAAGACTATCTTAAACATTTATTCTTATGATACATCTTATTCCGTGAATGAAATCCAGACTCTCTACATAAAAGACAGTTATCTGAATGTACAAAATCAAATGGTTATGGAAAGAGGAGTAATGAAATTATTGGATTCAAGGCCAATTATTCCATTTCATAATATTGTCTTGGAAAACCATCTTCCCATAACGGATATGAAACCCGGATTCTTGAGTGAGGGCTAAGTAGTATGCTGGCTCCTACACCAAACAGGGCTTACTAACATGAAATCATGTCTTTAGCATCCAGTTTCATTCTTTATCTATTATCATGGTCCATCTTGCTATGTCAGATACCAACAACAACCTCCTGGGTAAAAACCATGTATCCTACCTACTATGCCACATGGTACTTACTATAATGAGAATTCATATCTTTTATCACAGAGTATATTACTTTACTTGATATCAGTATCGTGGAAAAAAATGTTCCCATGTCGGGAATCAAACCCGGACTGGAAAACCAGGTATCCTGGCCACTAGACAATAGAGGACTAGCTATAATTGTAATTCAAGTCTTTTATCACATAGTCTATTACTTTACTTGGTATCAATATCATGGAAAACCATGTTCCCATACTGGGAATCGAACCCGGACCTCCTGGGTGAAAGCCAGGTATCCTGGCCACTAAACCACATGGGATTGACTCTAATAGCAATTCAAGTCTTTTATCAACTATTCTATTACTTTACTTGCTAGCAATGTCATCAAAAACCATGTTCCCATGCCGGGAATCGAACCCGGACCTCCTGGGTGAAAGCCAGGTATCCTGGCCACTAGACCACATGGGATTGACTCTAATAGTAGTTCAAGTCTTTTATCAACTATTTTATTACTTTACTTGATAGCAATATCATGAAAAACCATGTTCCCATGCCGGGAATCGAACCCGGACCTCCTGGGTGAAAGCCAGGTATCCTGGCCACTAAACCACATGGGATTGACTCTAATAGCAATTCAAGTCTTTTATCAACTATTCTATTACTTTACTTGCTAGCAATGTCATCAAAAACCATGTTCCCATGCCGGGAATCGAACCCGGACCTCCTGGGTGAAAGCCAGGTATCCTGGCCACTAGACCACATGGGATTGACTCTAATAGTAGTTCAAGTCTTTTATCAACTATTTTATTACTTTACTTGATAGCAATATCATGAAAAACCATGTTCCCATGCCGGGAATCGAACCCGGACCTCCTGGGTGAAAGCCAGGTATCCTGGCCACTAGACCACATGGGATTGACTCTAATAGTAATTCAAGTCTTTTATCAACTATTCTATTACTTTACTTGATAGCAATATCATGGAAAACCATGTTCCCATGCCGGGAATCGAACCCGGACCTCCTGGGTGAAAGCCAGGTATCCTGGCCACTAGACCACATGGGATTGACTCTAATAGCAATTGAGGTCTTTATCACCTATTCTTTTACTTTACTTGATATCAATATCATGGAAAACAACGTTCCCATGCCGGGAATCAAACCCGGACCTCCTGGGTGAAAGCCAGGTATCCTGGCCACTAGACCACATGGGATTGACTCTAATAGCAATTCAAGTCTTTTATCAACTATTCTATTACTTTACTTGATAGCAATATCATGAAAAACCATGTTCCCATGCCGGGAATCGAACCCGGACCTCCTGGGTGAAAGCCAGGTATCCTGGCCACTAGACCACATGGGATTGACTCTAATCGCAATTCAAGTCTTTTATCAACTATTCTATTACTTTACTTGATAGCAATATCATGAAAAACCATGTTCCCATGCCGGGAATCGAACCCGGACCTCCTGGGTGAAAGCCAGGTATCCTGGCCACTAGACCACATGGGATTGACTCTAATCGTAAATTAAGTCTTTTATCAACTATTCTATTACTTTACTTGATAGCAATATCATGAAAAACCATGTTCCCATGCCGGGAATCGAACCCGGACCTCCTGGGTGAAAGCCAGGTATCCTGGCCACTAGACCACATGGTATTGACTCTAATAGTAGTTCAAGTCTTTTATCAACTATTCTATTACTTTACTTGGTATCAATGTCATGAAAAACCATGTTCCCATGCCGGGAATCGAACCCGGACCTCCTGGGTGAAAGCCAGGTATCCTGGCCACTAGACCACATGGGATTGACTCTCATCGTAATTCAAGTCTTTTATCAACTATTCTATTACTTTACTTGATAGCAATATCATGAAAAACCATGTTCCCATGCCGGGAATCGAACCCGGACCTCCTGGGTGAAAGCCAGGTATCCTGGCCACTAGACCACATGGGATTGACTCTAATATTAGTTCAAGTCTTTTATTAACTATTCTATTACTTTACTTGATAGCAATATCATGGAAAACCATGTTCCCATGCCGGGAATCGAACCCGGACCTCCTGGGTGAAAGCCAGGTATCCTGGCCACTAGACCACATGGGATTGACTCTAATATTAGTTCAAGTCTTCTATTAACTATTCTATTACTTGATAGCAATATCATGGAAAACCATGTTCCCATGCCGGGAATCGAACCCGGACCTCCTGGGTGAAAGCCAGGTATCCTGGCCACTAGACCACATGGGATTGACTCTAATATTAGTTCAAGTCTTTTATTAACTATTCTATTACTTTACTTGATAGCAATATCATGGAAAACCATGTTCCCATGCCGGGAATCGAACCCGGACCTCCTGGGTGAAAGCCAGGTATCCTGGCCACTAGACCACATGGGATTGACTCTAATATTAGTTCAAGTCTTTTATTAACTATTCTATTACTTGATAGCAATATCATGGAAAACCATGTTCCCATGCCGGGAATCGAACCCGGACCTCCTGGGTGAAAGCCAGGTATCCTGGCCACTAGACCACATGGGATTGACTCTAATATTAGTTCAAGTCTTTTATTAACTATTCTATTACTTTACTTGATAGCAATATCATGGAAAACCATGTTCCCATGCCGGGAATCGAACCCGGACCTCCTGGGTGAAAGCCAGGTATCCTGGCCACTAGACCACATGGGATTGACTCTAATATTAGTTCAAGTCTTTTATTAACTATTCTATTACTTTACTTGATAGCAATATCATGGAAAACCATGTTCCCATGCCGGGAATCGAACCCGGACCTCCTGGGTGAAAGCCAGGTATCCTGGCCACTAGACCACATGGGATTGACTCTAATATTAGTTCAAGTCTTTTATTAACTATTCTATTACTTTACTTGATAGCAATATCATGGAAAACCCTGTTCCCATGCCGGGAATCGAACCCGGACCTCCTGGGTGAAAGCCAGGTATCCTGGCCACTAGACCACATGGGATTGACTTTAATGGTAATTCAAGTCTTTTATCAACTATTCTATTACTTTACTTGATAGCAATATCATGGAAAACCATGTTCCCATGCCGGGAATCGAACCCGGACCTCCTGGGTGAAAGCCAGGTATCCTGGCCACTAGACCACATGGGATTGACTCTAATGGTAGTTCAAGTCTCTTATCAACTATTCTATTACTTTACTTGATAGCAATATCATGGAAAACCATGTTCCCATGCCGGGAATCGAACCCGGACCTCCTGGGTGAAAGCCAGGTATCCTGGCCACTAGACCACATGGGATTGACTCTAATATTAGTTCAAGTCTTTTATTAACTATTCTATTACTTTACTTGATAGCAATATCATGGAAAACCATGTTCCCATGCCGGGAATCGAACCCGGACCTCCTGGGTGAAAGCCAGGTATCCTGGCCACTAGACCACATGGGATTGACTCTAATGGTAGTTCAAGTCTCTTATCAACTATTCTATTACTTTACTTGATAGCAATATCATGGAAAACCATGTTCCCATGCCGGGAATCGAACCCGGACCTCCTGGGTGAAAGCCAGGTATCCTGGCCACTAGACCACATGGGATTGACTCTAATAGCAATTCAAGTCTTTTATCAACTATTCTATTACTTTACTTGATATCAATATCATGAAAAACCATGTTCCCATGCCGGGAATCGAACCCGGACCTCCTGGGTGAAAGCCAGGTATCCTGGCCACTAGACCACATGGGATTGACTCTAATAGCAATTCAAGTCTTTTATCAAATATTCTATTACTTTACTTGATAGCAATATCATGAAAAACCATGTTCCCATGCCGGGAATCGAACCCGGACCTCCTGGGTGAAAGCCAGGTATCCTGGCCACTAGACCACATGGGATTGACTCTAATAGCAATTCAAGTCTTTTATCAACTATTCTATTACTTTACTTGATAGCAATATCATGAAAAACCATGTTCCCATGCCGGGAATCGAACCCGGACCTCCTGGGTGAAAGCCAGGTATCCTGGCCACTAGACCACATGGGATTGACTCTAATAGCAATTCAAGTCTTTTATCAAATATTCTATTACTTTACTTGATATCAATATCATGAAAACAATGTTCCCATGCCGGGAATCGAACCCGGACCTCCTGGGTGAAAGCCAGGTATCCTGGCCACTAGACCACATGGGATTGACTCTAATAGCAATTCAAGTCTTTTATCAACTATTCTATTACTTTACTTGATAGCAATATCATGAAAAACCATGTTCCCATGCCGGGAATCGAACCCGGACCTCCTGGGTGAAAGCCAGGTATCCTGGCCACTAGACCACATGGGATTGACTCTAATAGCAATTCAAGTCTTTTATCAAATATTCTATTACTTTACTTGATATCAATATCATGAAAACAATGTTCCCATGCCGGGAATCGAACCCGGACCTCCTGGGTGAAAGCCAGGTATCCTGGCCACTAGACCACATGGGATTGACTCTAATAGCAATTCAAGTCTTTTATCAACTATTCTATTACTTTACTTGATAGCAATATCATGAAAAACCATGTTCCCATGCCGGGAATCGAACCCGGACCTCCTGGGTGAAAGCCAGGTATCCTGGCCACTAGACCACATGGGATTGACTCTAATAGCAATTCAAGTCTTTTATCAAATATTCTATTACTTTACTTGATATCAATATCATGAAAACAATGTTCCCATGCCGGGAATCGAACCCGGACCTCCTGGGTGAAAGCCAGGTATCCTGGCCACTAGACCACATGGGATTGACTCTAATCGTAATTCAAGTCTTTTATCAATTATTCTATTACTTTACTTGATAGCAATATCATGAAAAACCATGTTCCCATGCCGGGAATCGAACCCGGACCTCCTGGGTGAAAGCCAGGTATCCTGGCCACTAGACCACATGGGATTGACTCTAATAGCAATTCAAGTCTTTTATCAACTATTCTATTACTTTACTTGATATCAATATCATGAAAAACCATGTTCCCATGCCGGGAATCGAACCCGGACCTCCTGGGTGAAAGCCAGGTATCCTGGCCACTAGACCACATGGGATTGACTCTAATAGCAATTCAAGTCTTTTATCAAATATTCTATTACTTTACTTGATAGCAATATCATGAAAACAATGTTCCCATGCCGGGAATCGAACCCGGACCTCCTGGGTGAAAGCCAGGTATCCTAGCCACTAGACCACATGGGATTGACTCTAATAGCAATTCAAGTCTTTTATCAACTATTCTATTACTTTACTTGATAGCAATATCATGAAAAATCATGTTCCCATGCCGGGAATCGAACCCGGACCTCCTGGGTGAAAGCCAGGTATCCTGGCCACTAGACCACATGGGATTGACTCTAATAGCAATTCAAGTCTTTTATCAACTATTCTATTACTTTACTTGATATCAATATCATGAAAAACCATGTTCCCATGCCGGGAATCGAACCCGGACCTCCTGGGTGAAAGCCAGGTATCCTGGCCACTAGACCACATGGGATTGACTCTAATAGTAGTTCAAGTCTTTTATCAACTATTCTATTACTTTACTTGATAGCAATATCATGGAAAACCATGTTCCCATGCCGGGAATCGAACCCGGACCTCCTGGGTGAAAGCCAGGTATCCTAGCCACTAGACCACATGGGATTGACTCTAATCGTAACTCAAGTCTTTTATCAACTATTCTATTACTTTACTTGATAGCAATATCATGGAAAACTATGTTCCCATGCCGGGAATCGAACCCGGACCTCCTGGGTGAAAGCCAGGTATCCTAGCCACTAGACCACATGGGATTGACTCTAATCGTAATTTAAGTCTTTTATCAACTATTCTATTACTTTACTTGATAGCAATATCATGAAAACAATGTTCCCATGCCGGGAATCGAACCCGGACCTCCTGGGTGAAAGCCAGGTATCCTGGCCACTAGACCACATGGGATTGACTCTAATAGCAATTCAAGTCTTTTATCAACTATTCTATTACTTTACTTGATAGCAATATCATGAAAAACTATGTTCCCATGCCGGGAATCGAACCCGGACCTCCTGGGTGAAAGCCAGGTATCCTGGCCACTAGACCACATGGGATTGACTCTAATAGCAATTCAAGTCTTATATCAACTATTCTATTACTTTACTTGATAGCAATATCATGAAAAACCATGTTCCCATGCCGGGAATCGAACCCGGACCTCCTGGGTGAAAGCCAGGTATCCTGGCCACTAGACCACATGGGATTGACTCTAATAGTAGTTCAAGTCTTTTATCAACTATTCTATTACTTTACTTGATAGCAATATCATGGAAAACCATGTTCCCATGCCGGGAATCGAACCCGGACCTCCTGGGTGAAAGCCAGGTATCCTGGCCACTAGACCACATGGTATTGACTCTAATAGTAGTTCAAGTCTTTTATCAACTATTCTATTACTTTACTTGATGGAAATATCATGAAAAACTATGTTCCCATGCCGGGAATCGAACCCGGACCTCCTGGGTGAAAGCCAGGTATTCTGGCCACTAGACCACATGGGATTGACTCTAATAGCAATTCAAGTCTTTCATCAACTATTCTATTACTTTACTTGATAGCAATGTCATGAAAAACTATGTTCCCATGCCGGGAATCGAACCCGGACCTCCTGGGTGAAAGCCAGGTATTCTGGCCACTAGACCACATGGGATTGACTCTAATAGCAATTCAAGTCTTTCATCAACTATTCTATTACTTTACTTGATAGCAATGTCATGAAAAACTATGTTCCCATGCCGGGAATCGAACCCGGACCTCCTGGGTGAAAGCCAGGTATCCTGGCCACTAGACCACATGGGATTGACTCTAATAGCAATTCAAGTCTTTCATCAACTATTCTATTACTTTACTTGATAGCAATGTCATGAAAAACCATGTTCCCATGCCGGGAATCGAACCCGGACCTCCTGGGTGAAAGCCAGGTATCCTGGCCACTAGACCACATGGGATTGACTCTAATAGCAATTCAAGTCTTTCATCAACTATTCTATTACTTTACTTGATAGCAATATCATGAAAATCCATGTTCCCATGCCGGGAATCGAACCCGGACCTCCTGGGTGAAAGCCAGGTATCCTGGCCACTAGACCACATGGGATTGACTCTAATAGCAATTGAGGTCTTTATCACCTATTCTTTTACTTTACTTGATATCAATATCATGGAAAACAACGTTCCCATGCCGGGAATCAAACCCGGACCTCCTGGGTGAAAGCCAGGTATCCTGGCCACTAGACCACATGGGATTGACTCTAATAGCAATTCAAGTCTTTTATCAACTATTCTATTACTTTACTTGATAGCAATATCATGAAAAACCATGTTCCCATGCCGGGAATCGAACCCGGACCTCCTGGGTGAAAGCCAGGTATCCTGGCCACTAGACCACATGGGATTGACTCTAATCGCAATTCAAGTCTTTTATCAACTATTCTATTACTTTACTTGATAGCAATATCATGAAAAACCATGTTCCCATGCCGGGAATCGAACCCGGACCTCCTGGGTGAAAGCCAGGTATCCTGGCCACTAGACCACATGGGATTGACTCTAATCGCAATTCAAGTCTTTTATCAACTATTCTATTACTTTACTTGATAGCAATATCATGAAAAACCATGTTCCCATGCCGGGAATCGAACCCGGACCTCCTGGGTGAAAGCCAGGTATCCTGGCCACTAGACCACATGGGATTGACTCTAATCGTAAATTAAGTCTTTTATCAACTATTCTATTACTTTACTTGATAGCAATATCATGAAAAACCATGTTCCCATGCCGGGAATCGAACCCGGACCTCCTGGGTGAAAGCCAGGTATCCTGGCCACTAGACCACATGGTATTGACTCTAATAGTAGTTCAAGTCTTTTATCAACTATTCTATTACTTTACTTGGTATCAATGTCATGAAAAACCATGTTCCCATGCCGGGAATCGAACCCGGACCTCCTGGGTGAAAGCCAGGTATCCTGGCCACTAGACCACATGGGATTGACTCTCATCGTAATTCAAGTCTTTTATCAACTATTCTATTACTTTACTTGATAGCAATATCATGAAAAACCATGTTCCCATGCCGGGAATCGAACCCGGACCTCCTGGGTGAAAGCCAGGTATCCTGGCCACTAGACCACATGGGATTGACTCTAATATTAGTTCAAGTCTTTTATTAACTATTCTATTACTTTACTTGATAGCAATATCATGGAAAACCATGTTCCCATGCCGGGAATCGAACCCGGACCTCCTGGGTGAAAGCCAGGTATCCTGGCCACTAGACCACATGGGATTGACTCTAATATTAGTTCAAGTCTTTTATTAACTATTCTATTACTTGATAGCAATATCATGGAAAACCATGTTCCCATGCCGGGAATCGAACCCGGACCTCCTGGGTGAAAGCCAGGTATCCTGGCCACTAGACCACATGGGATTGACTCTAATATTAGTTCAAGTCTTTTATTAACTATTCTATTACTTTACTTGATAGCAATATCATGGAAAACCATGTTCCCATGCCGGGAATCGAACCCGGACCTCCTGGGTGAAAGCCAGGTATCCTGGCCACTAGACCACATGGGATTGACTCTAATATTAGTTCAAGTCTTTTATTAACTATTCTATTACTTGATAGCAATATCATGGAAAACCATGTTCCCATGCCGGGAATCGAACCCGGACCTCCTGGGTGAAAGCCAGGTATCCTGGCCACTAGACCACATGGGATTGACTCTAATATTAGTTCAAGTCTTTTATTAACTATTCTATTACTTTACTTGATAGCAATATCATGGAAAACCATGTTCCCATGCCGGGAATCGAACCCGGACCTCCTGGGTGAAAGCCAGGTATCCTGGCCACTAGACCACATGGGATTGACTCTAATATTAGTTCAAGTCTTTTATTAACTATTCTATTACTTTACTTGATAGCAATATCATGGAAAACCATGTTCCCATGCCGGGAATCGAACCCGGACCTCCTGGGTGAAAGCCAGGTATCCTGGCCACTAGACCACATGGGATTGACTCTAATATTAGTTCAAGTCTTTTATTAACTATTCTATTACTTTACTTGATAGCAATATCATGGAAAACCCTGTTCCCATGCCGGGAATCGAACCCGGACCTCCTGGGTGAAAGCCAGGTATCCTGGCCACTAGACCACATGGGATTGACTTTAATGGTAATTCAAGTCTTTTATCAACTATTCTATTACTTTACTTGATAGCAATATCATGGAAAACCATGTTCCCATGCCGGGAATCGAACCCGGACCTCCTGGGTGAAAGCCAGGTATCCTGGCCACTAGACCACATGGGATTGACTCTAATGGTAGTTCAAGTCTCTTATCAACTATTCTATTACTTTACTTGATAGCAATATCATGGAAAACCATGTTCCCATGCCGGGAATCGAACCCGGACCTCCTGGGTGAAAGCCAGGTATCCTGGCCACTAGACCACATGGGATTGACTCTAATATTAGTTCAAGTCTTTTATTAACTATTCTATTACTTTACTTGATAGCAATATCATGGAAAACCATGTTCCCATGCCGGGAATCGAACCCGGACCTCCTGGGTGAAAGCCAGGTATCCTGGCCACTAGACCACATGGGATTGACTCTAATGGTAGTTCAAGTCTCTTATCAACTATTCTATTACTTTACTTGATAGCAATATCATGGAAAACCATGTTCCCATGCCGGGAATCGAACCCGGACCTCCTGGGTGAAAGCCAGGTATCCTGGCCACTAGACCACATGGGATTGACTCTAATAGCAATTCAAGTCTTTTATCAACTATTCTATTACTTTACTTGATATCAATATCATGAAAAACCATGTTCCCATGCCGGGAATCGAACCCGGACCTCCTGGGTGAAAGCCAGGTATCCTGGCCACTAGACCACATGGGATTGACTCTAATAGCAATTCAAGTCTTTTATCAAATATTCTATTACTTTACTTGATAGCAATATCATGAAAAACCATGTTCCCATGCCGGGAATCGAACCCGGACCTCCTGGGTGAAAGCCAGGTATCCTGGCCACTAGACCACATGGGATTGACTCTAATAGCAATTCAAGTCTTTTATCAACTATTCTATTACTTTACTTGATAGCAATATCATGAAAAACCAGGTCCCCAGCCGGGAATCGAACCCGGACCTCCTGGGTGAAAGCCAGGTATCCTGGCCACTAGACCACATGGGATTGACTCTAATAGCAATTCAAGTCTTTTATCAAATATTCTATTACTTTACTTGATATCAATATCATGAAAACAATGTTCCCATGCCGGGAATCGAACCCGGACCTCCTGGGTGAAAGCCAGGTATCCTGGCCACTAGACCACATGGGATTGACTCTAATAGCAATTCAAGTCTTTTATCAACTATTCTATTACTTTACTTGATAGCAATATCATGAAAAACCATGTTCCCATGCCGGGAATCGAACCCGGACCTCCTGGGTGAAAGCCAGGTATCCTGGCCACTAGACCACATGGGATTGACTCTAATAGCAATTCAAGTCTTTTATCAAATATTCTATTACTTTACTTGATATCAATATCATGAAAACAATGTTCCCATGCCGGGAATCGAACCCGGACCTCCTGGGTGAAAGCCAGGTATCCTGGCCACTAGACCACATGGGATTGACTCTAATCGTAATTCAAGTCTTTTATCAATTATTCTATTACTTTACTTGATAGCAATATCATGAAAAACCATGTTCCCATGCCGGGAATCGAACCCGGACCTCCTGGGTGAAAGCCAGGTATCCTGGCCACTAGACCACATGGGATTGACTCTAATAGCAATTCAAGTCTTTTATCAACTATTCTATTACTTTACTTGATATCAATATCATGAAAAACCATGTTCCCATGCCGGGAATCGAACCCGGACCTCCTGGGTGAAAGCCAGGTATCCTGGCCACTAGACCACATGGGATTGACTCTAATAGCAATTCAAGTCTTTTATCAAATATTCTATTACTTTACTTGATAGCAATATCATGAAAACAATGTTCCCATGCCGGGAATCGAACCCGGACCTCCTGGGTGAAAGCCAGGTATCCTAGCCACTAGACCACATGGGATTGACTCTAATAGCAATTGAAGTCTTTTATCAACTATTCTAATACTTTACTTGATAGCAATATCATGAAAAACCATGTTCCCATGCCGGGAATCGAACCCGGACCTCCTGGGTGAAAGCCAGGTATCCTGGCCACTAGACCACATGGGATTGACTCTAATAGCAATCCAAGTCTTTTATCAACTATTCTAATACTTTACTTGATAGCAATATCATGAAAAAACCATGTTCCCATGCCGGGAATCGAACCCGGACCTCCTGGGTGAAAGCCAGGTATCCTGGCCACTAGACCACATGGGATTGACTCTAATAGCAATTCCAGTCTTTTATCAACTATTCTATTATTTTACTTGATAGCAATATCACGAAAAACCATGTTCCCATGCCGGGAATCGAACCCGGACCTCCTGGGTGAAAGCCAGGTATCCTGGCCACTAGACCACATGGGATTGACTCTAATAGCAATCCAAGTCTTTTATCAACTATTCTATTACTTTACTTGATAGCAATATCACGAAAAACCATGTTCCCATGACGGGAATTGAACCCGGACCTCCAGGGTGAAAGCCAGGTATCCTGGCCATTAGACCACATGGGATTGACTCTAATAGCAATCCAAGTCTTTTATCAACTATTCTATTACTTTACGTGATAGCAATATCATGAAAAACCATGTTCCCATGCCGGGAATCGAACCCGGACCTCCTGGGTGAAAGCCAGGTATCCTGGCCACTAGACCACATGGGATTGATTCTAATAGCAATTGAAGTCTTTTATCAACTATTCTATTACTTTACTTGATAGCAATATCATGAAAAACCATGTTCCCATGCCGGGAATCGAACCCGGACCTCCTGGGTGAAAGCCAGGTATCCTGGCCACTAGACCACATGGGATTGACTCTAATAGCAATTCCAGTCTTTTATCAACTATTCTATTACTTTACTTGATAGCAATATCATGAAAAACCATGTTCCCATGCCGGGAATCGAACCCGGACCTCCTGGGTGAAAGCCAGGTATCCTGGCCACTAGACCACATGGGATTGACTCTAATAGCAATCCAAGTCTTTTATCAACTATTCTATTACTTTACTTGATAGCAATATCATGAAAAACCATGTTCCCATGCCGGGAATCGAACCCGGACCTCCTGGGTGAAAGCCAGGTATCCTGGCCACTAGACCACATGGGATTGATTCTAATAGCAATTGAAGTCTTTTATCAACTATTCTATTACTTTACTTGATAGCAATATCATGAAAAACCATGTTCCCATGCCGGGAATCGAACCCGGACCTCCTGGGTGAAAGCCAGGTATCCTGGCCACTAGACCACATGGGATTGACTCTAATAGCAATCCAAGTCTTTTATCAACTATTCTATTACTTTACTTGATAGCAATATCATGAAAAACCATGTTCCCATGCCGGGAATCGAACCCGGACCTCCTGGGTGAAAGCCAGGTATCCTGGCCACTAGACCACATGGGATTGACTCTAATAGCAATCCAAGTCTTTTATCAACTATTCTATTACTTTACTTGATAGCAATATCATGAAAAACCATGTTCCCATGCCGGGAATCGAACCCGGACCTCCTGGGTGAAAGCCAGGTATCCTGGCCACTAGACCACATGGGATTGACTCTAATAGCAATCCAAGTCTTTTATCAACTATTCTATTACTTTACTTGATAGCAATATCATGAAAAACCATGTTCCCATGCCGGGAATCGAACCCGGACCTCCTGGGTGAAAGCCAGGTATCCTGGCCACTAGACCACATGGGATTGACTCTAATAGCAATCCAAGTCTTTTATCAACTATTCTATTACTTTACTTGATAGCAATATCATGAAAAACCATGTTCCCATGCCGGGAATCGAACCCGGACCTCCTGGGTGAAAGCCAGGTATCCTGGCCACTAGACCACATGGGATTGACTCTAATAGCAATCCAAGTCTTTTATAAACTATTCTATTACTTTACTTGATAGCAATATCATGAAAAACCATGTTCCCATGCCGGGAATCGAACCCGGACCTCCTGGGTGAAAGCCAGGTATCCTGGCCACTAGACCACATGGGATTGACTCTAATAGCAATCCAAGTCTTTTATCAACTATTCTATTACTTTACTTGATAGCAATATCATGAAAAACCATGTTCCCATGCCGGGAATCGAACCCGGACCTCCTG
>NC_090733.1:131031334-131033834 GCF_036898095.1 Palaemon carinicauda | reverse complement strand
TACCCCACTGGGGTAATTTACCCCATGGTTGGGAAACACTGGCTTAGACGGTAATGCAAAATGCTACTTAGATGCATGTTCGAGCCTTTCTCAAGAGCTTGAAAAATGTTTCTCTCAGTATCATTTGTATTAGAAATCACATATAATGAAAAGAAGACGACACACTTTTCTATATATTTTCTTCTGATTACACTATTTATTCCTTGTAGAGAGGAAAGGTCCCCCCCCCCCTTTTTTTTAATTTGTTTGATGTCGGTTACCCCCAAAATTGGGGAAAATGCCTTGGTATATAGATAGATGGATCAATAAGGACACATAATAAAAAAATCCCGTTTGTGTTTTGTTTAATGGGTATAAATAACGTCTTTTCGTCATAGAGTAATATTCTGTGTGAAGTGATTTTTTTAGTTCTAAGAAGCGGATCCAATAAAATATAAGAGATAGCGGTGATATAAAAAACACCTTATATTTACCTAAAAAGCCAAGAAAATGCATATGAAGGTGTGTACACATACGCACCAGTATAAGCTAGCAAACATCTGTTAAGTTTTTCGTTGAATAAATATATAACTCGTAATAAAAATAGGCTACTAATGGTTTTCGTTTAATAAAAACTAGGCAGTCAAACACATTCATATATTGTTCACAGTACTATTTCTTTCCTTGATTATAAGAAAAAAGACAAAAAAGAAATTTTTTACGAGTAATTTTAAATTCTTTCCCTAAAACAAAACCAAGAAGAAAACGAGGTTACAGTCTCACAAGTAGCCATAAATTCTATTCTTTCAGGAAAAAAAAAAAAAAAAAAAAAAAAAAAAAAAAAAAAAAAAAAAAAAAAAACTCAATTGTTACATGTAACTGTCAGATTTTTTTTCTTTTTTGCTTTCCACAAAAAAAAATAAAAAAAGAAAGAAAGAAAGGCAGCGCCACAGAGTAACGCGCACCTGAGCTAGATAAATTAAGAGATACTTTTTAGGTCATTAAATTCCCCGCTCCCTTTTTCCCACCCCGATCCTTCGTAATCCTAAAATGGATCATTTATCAAATCGCTCCTTAATCTTTCGCAGCCATAACCCTAAAACCTCTGTTGTACATAAAGTGATTAAGGGATATCCTTCTCTCTTTTTATTTCATTTTTCAAATACTCGTCATTGTTGGCCGCGGTTTTATTTTCATGTCGACGATCGAGTATTGGTATTATTACAATTACTATTAGATCTTGTTAAGCTACAACCCTAGTTGAAAAAGCAGAATGCTATAAGCCCAAGGTCTCCAACAGGGAAAATAGCCCAGTGAGGAAAGGAAATAAGGAAACTACATAAGTAATTAACAATATAAAATATTTTGAGAACAGTAACAACATTAAAATAAATATTTCATACATAAATTATTGTCACTAGTAAAGTAAATATAGATTGTAATCTTCATTTTTTTTCAGATGTCAGGATGCCTGAAAACTTTAAATCAATCTAATGTATTGTAAAAGACTTAATATCTCACTTTTAACCCCATTTCGGGATACGCTCTCTAATGGAAGAAATAAAGTCCAAAAGGAATATGAATTCTTCTTCCCACTTGGAATCTGAACAGACATTGGTTAGTTCACTGAGCGTTAGTGATGTATATAAATTCATTCCATGGGATAGGTAGACATTTTAGTCGAACTCTCAATAAGGTGGCGTAATATTAAGGTGTCATCGCTTTATAGCTTCAAATATTCACTATGCTAGTTACATATCTTAGAGTAATGAGACTTAATATACTAGTGTTTTCATTACATCTTTAAATCTATATAGGCCATATACGAACGTTTTGCTTTTAACTATTTTAGAATTAATATACTTAGAATATTTGCGAGAAAATTTCACGAGTAAAATATTGAATAATTTTTGTAGCTGTACTGAAAAAAAATAAAAGAAATTATTTACATCAGTAAATTATCAATGACGATTTAAAATAATGCACAAACAATGAACAAATTAACACCAATGTCTCAAGAAGTAATGGAAGTAAAAAGATTTTTTATCTCATTGCAATGAAGCCTGCCAGTTTCCTGCTTATATACAAAATGTTTTACTTGAAATTCTAAAGTAACTTGTAAGTCTCTCTCTCAATTGTTCTAAAAGACTTGCTTAATAGACTTCGCTTATATAAAACTTTTTCACATATGATATATCTAATATTTTCAAAGACAAGAGATATTTTTTACTTAAATTTTCTTTTAATCATTACCCAGGTGTGTTTCTTTGACGTATGTTTAACGAGATTGCATCTTAATTTTTCCGATATTTCACTATAGACGGGTCTTGTGGACGTAAAAAAATATAATTTGAGAGAAATCCAGATCTACATAACAATAGGACATAAGGTGGGCCCTCGCGTTATCCAGGCTTTGCTGAAGATTGTGGTATGAATATATATATATATATATATATATATATATATATATATATATATATATATATATATATATATATACACACACATATATATACATATA
>NC_090733.1:131013834-131023834 GCF_036898095.1 Palaemon carinicauda | reverse complement strand
AATAAAAAACAATAAGAAAAATGAAAATAGGTTACATTAACGAAATTGCCTGCTAACGCTGTCTACGATTGCGTATTAAAGGAATGAGGTTGGAATCCATATAGATTATTACTTGTATTTGAGGTAATGGCCGAGATGGTGAGACAAAAAGACAGAGAGAGAGAGAGAGAGAGAGAGAGAGAGAGAGAGAGAGAGAGAGAGAGAAGAGGAAATTATAACAAAACGGGGAATTACATTGGTGTTACGGACTCTCAAATCACTGGAATATGTGAAATTCATATTATTATTATCATTATCATTATTATTACTTGCTAGGTTACAACCCTAGTTGGAAAAGCAGGATGCTAAGCAGTAAGCCCGCCCAATAGCTCCACCAGGGAAAATAGCCCTGTGAGGAAAGAAAATAAGGAAATAAAATATTTTAAGAACAGTAACAACATTAAAATTATTTTTTCATAAATAAACTATAAAATCTTTAAAAAAAAAAAGGAAAAACAAGAGGAAGAGAAATAAGATAGAATAGTGTGCTCGAGTGTACCCTCAAGCAAGTGAACTCTACCCCAGGACAGTGAAAGACCATGATACAGAGGCTATGGCACTACCCAAGACTAGAGAACAATGGTTTGATTTTGGAGTGTCCTTCTAGAAGAGCTGCTCACCATAGCTAGTCTCTCTTCTACACTTACCAAGAGGAAAGTGGCCTCTCAACAATTACAGTACAGTAGCTAACCCCTTGAGCGAAGAATGGTTTGGTTATCTCTCGTGTTGTCAGGGGTATGGGGACAGAGGAGAATATGTAAAGAATAGGCCAGACTATTCGGTGTATGTGTAGGGAAAGATAAAATGAGCCGAAACCAATATAGTACTGTCCAACCAGTCAAAGGCCGCAATAACACTCTAGCGGTAGTATCTCAAAGGGTGGTTGGTTAGTTAGAAACAGAAAAAATAAAGTCAATGAAAAACGAAATAAATGTGTATAGAAAAATAAGAAAAAAATAAAAAATAAGACACACGAGTCACTGATCTTAATGAATCCACATTAAAAACAACGGAACTTTTGATGTCAAATGAGGACTGAGCTCCCTAAGCTTGTACAAGGTAGCCAGCTTCTCTAGAAGGCTTTTATCACCATCATCCTTATATTATGGTCTAGGAAGCCGTCCTTCGGAATCTATGATCATGCGGCTAAGATAAGATATACGAGAAACAAGATTGTGGACTAATAATAATGAATATGGAAAGATGAATTAGATATGAATTCGCGTATTTTACTGAATATATTTCACGAAATAGTTCCTGGAGAACATGACTAAATCTAGGTTGGGAATAATGATGGAAAAGTTAAGAGAAATCATTGGTGATTATGAAATTTCATTTGATACTGGTTTCATAATACTGTTTACATGTTTCCCCCATTTTATTTCATACCTAATAATGCACTGTGATATCGGTAAGCTAAGAAATGGACAATGTTCATATAAATCCTTTAAGGTTAGATGGAAGAGGGAAGAATTAAATTAGAGAAAAGTCAGTGACAGTCTTCAGAATAAAAGGAAAACTAGAAATGTGTCATATACAACTTATTTTTTATCAAATCCTATTATGATTAATATTTACTAATATTTGCTCAATCCTTCACTATCATCGATTCCAATTAGGTGCAATATTATGAATATTGTTGCTAATATCCTTATTTAGTCTCCATTCAACTTACATGCAGTATTTGTACTTAACCATGAACTATAATAATAATAATAATAATGAAATTAGTAATAATAATAATAATAATCAAATTAGTAATAATAATAAAAATATTAACAATAATAAAATTAATAATAATAATAGTAGTAGTAATGAACTTAAAATAATAATAATAAAGTTAATAACAATAATAATAATAATAAAGTTAATAATAATAATAATAATAAAGTTAATAACGATAATAATAATAATAAAGTTAATAACAATAATAATAATGATAATAATAATAATAATAATAATAATAATAATAATAATAATAATAATAATAAAATATTATCTCTTAACGAAACTATGCATAATACAATACCTAGATACACAGGAAAAAAAAAACCATCTTTGAATAGATGATAAAACAAACAATCCGTGCTCGAGAACATCCCTGTCATCCGACCCAGTGAAACTAGCAAATGAAAATATCAGTCTCTTGTCGCATACATACTAGCCTCCTTCCTTTCTTCGCGTCTGTTCCCCTCACCCCCCTTCCCCCTTCTATTCACTCCTACTAGAGGACTCCTCTCCTCCCACAACACCAATCACTGTTGCTGACACTTCCATCCAGATCTCTCACTGTCATCGCGTGACTTCCTTTTTCTTCTGTGACAGAGTCTGTCTCGACAACATTATTATCAACAGCATCATCATCATCATCATCATCATCATCATCATCACCATCATCATCATATCGTCCTCGCTTCACGAGAGTACGAAATTAATGGTCTTTGTAACTGTCTACCCCCCCCCCTTTTTTTTTAAGTGACGATGAAAAACAAATAAAGCTCGTATGAATATGGCGTTTATGTTTCGTGACAGATGGTTCTGATCCGCTGACGAAAAGGTTAAATGGATGTACAGGCCGAGGAAAAGGGCAGGCTAAGACGAGGCATGTCCTGCTGAATAGAGGGGCATAGAAAGGGGAGGTCAGCGCTGGGGGCATACCCCAGGGTGGTGGTGTGCAAAGAAATAGAGATGATTACTTAAGCGGGATTTACACGGTCGAACGGTTCGTCGAACCCGGTTGTTGAACCTAGTTGTCAAACGGTTCGAAGAGGTGGAGTCAGCGACAAATGAATAAGGGTTGTGGACAATGAAGCTCCGTCCATAAAGTCAGGCGAGAACAGACTTTTTGGAACCGTTCGACGAACGTGTTCGACAACCAAATACCCCGTTCACACGATCGAACATCACTTCAAACACTAGTCTGTCGAACCCGCCTTTACACACGGCATATGTGACACATCTCCTCATCCGCCTAATTCTTTAAGTGCATGTCACACTGACCCTAATGATTGCAGCGATGAGCTCAACTGAATGACTTGTCAGGATGAAAACTAATCTAAAGGTGTTTTGACTGGCGCTTAAAGAGAAGCTTGCCTATTTTTTCGCTGTTCGTCCTCACACGTATTCCTCTGGCGAAGAGAAGCAGCTGTTACGAAGGAACTATGACAGTGCTGTCATGTTTGTAAGTTTATTTTTTCTCTTTCCTACAATTTTTGATAGACAATAGATTATAAATACACATTAGTGTCGGCGTCAATTCGCGTTAAATGTTTCTTTAGGATTTGATAAACAGCAATTATTGAAGAGTTCTCTTCTCTCGAATTGAATGTTTTAATCTTATTTTTCTCATTTTCATAAACTTTAATAGAAACTAGATAAAAAATGAGTTAAGTCCGTACCAAAATTTCCGTGTCAATATACTTGATAGATCATTCATAAGCCTACAGCATTCGGTAAGTTAAATCAGTATAGTTGAACTGTCAAGCGCATACACATTAATGTTAGTGTACATAAGACTAATAACATTATCTTAAGGTAGCTTTGTCTAAAACTCATATAATGTAAAATATGGCATTACTATAAATATTATCATAATTATAAAACTTCCCTGTACTCGAATCACTGATATAGAGAAAATTAAATTCACAGTCTTTTGTAAATCATAACAAAATGGTGAACGTTGAAAAGTTATCATTATCATCTCCCTTATCATTACTTTATTCACTATTATTATTTCAGCAAAATCTAGATTGAAAGAGCAAGTAAATGCATTAATAACTAGAATGCACTTAGTAGCACAAAGACCTCCGCCACGGGGGGCTTATTTCTTGACCTTTTGCTCGACCTTAACCTTGACTTTTGACGGTAACATGTATTAATTGGTGTGGATTTTCATACACTCAAATATGAACCAAGTTGAAGTATCTATGAAAATGATGTCCAAACTTATGGCTGATTACGTGAATTGGACATTTTGCTTGACCGTAACCTTGACCTTTGACCTTGATCTTCCAAAATTTAATCCTTCCCAGCTTTTTACATAAAAGTTAATCCCTGCAAGTTTCATTAGTCTACGATTAAAATTGTGGCCAGGAAAGTGTTCACTAACAAACTCATACATACAAACACACAAACTGGGGTAAAACTAAACCTCCTTCCAACTTCGTTGGCAGAGGTAATAAGCTTAACTGTCATTTATAGAGAAAATTATATCCCAAATTACTAACAACAAAAGGGTTTAAGCCAAATTATCACAAATAAGCCGTTCTCGGTTATCATTACTCTGCATTATCATTACTTTATTCTCTATTAATTCAGCAAAATCTATATTGAAAAATTAAGCAGATGTATTAATAACAATACAATTTAGCAAACCCCCAAAAATCGTGAAGAACAATTTTTTTCCTTTATTTCAACCATCCCAGAAAGATAAAGGTCACGAAGAAGAATAATTGAAAACAGCAACACAAACACCTGGGAAAACCAATGGCTTATTGTTTTATTGCAGGACAGATTCGATCACTTTGGGTACAAGCACATTCCGCTTGTCACCTTCCATTAAAAGTTTTCCAACTTTAGATTTTTATGGATACAAATATACGAAGTCAGTAGAACTACTTTAATTAACTAGCTATTTTATCCCTAGATCTATTGCTTGAGTATAACCACGTTTCAAATACTTATCATAAATTTCTAGCAGTCTTTTTACACTTATATTTCACAAACATTACGAAGTCAGTAGAACTACTTTAATTAACTAGCTATTTTATCCCTAGATCTATTGCTTGAGTATAACCACGTTTCAAATACTTATCATAAATTTCTAGCAGTCTTTTTACACTTATATTTCACAAACATTACTATTACTATAAAACGAGTTTCCAGCCAGTATAAATCAAATTTGCTTTGCATAAAATTCTACGGGGAAATCTAACAAAAAAAAAAATATTATCTACATAATGATAGAAATGAATGAGTTACGCGCTAAAAGGTTCATATTATACAACACTTAATCCTTTCATGAAGATAAATATTTGGTCCCATATACGTAATATTTCATAGCATCACACAATCCAAGCAAAAATATATGACTTCTTAAATATTTCCTGCCACTCTTACGATGAAAAGATTCTTTTATTTCCATCATTACTATCGGTACATCATAAAATAGCATGTCAAAATCGAAATAGATTTCCCCTTACCTTGGGATTGAACCGAAGAATCTCAAGTGCGCTACATACTGATCCAAGAGAGGTAATGACAGATTATGGTATATAAGATCTTGGACTGCACCTAAGGTTACCATGACAGGCTATATGCTTTGTATATAACCGAGTTTTCTCAACCCCAAACTTTACCCACGTAAAGTGTGACCAAGTTGTGGAATGATCTTCCTAATCGGGTGGTTGAATCAGTAGAACTTCAAAAGTTCAAAGTTGGAGCAAATGCTTTTTTGTTGACCAGGCGGACATAGTCTTTTTATAGTTTATTTATGACATATTTGTTTTTGATGTTGTTGATAGTTTATTATATGACATGTCTGTTTTGACGTTGTTTCTTATTTTAGAATGATTTATTGTTAATTTGTTCGCTTCATTTATTTATTTCCTTATTTCCTTTCCTCACTGGGCTATTTTTCCCTGTTGGAGCCCCTGGGCTTATAGCATCTTGCTTTTCCAACTAGGGTTGTAGCTTGGATAGTAATAATAATAATAATAATAATAATAATAATAGCCTCATCATCATCAGCCGTTCCTAGTTCACTGCGGGACAAAGACCTTAGATATGTCCTTTCATTTGCGTATGTTTATGATCTTTCTATGCTAGTTTATACCACCAAATTTTCTTAGTTCGTCAATTCATGGTCTTCTCATCCTTCCCCTGCTTCGTTTGCAATCACCAGGGACCCATTCTGTTATTCTTTTTGTCCATCTATTATCTGTCATTATATATCCTGCCCATGTCCATTTCTTCTTCTTTACTTATTCCAGTAAGGGCAATTCGTTTGAAATGCTATCACTTAGGTTAACTAGATGGGTTAGGAAATATGGAATTCCTTTGGTAAGCAAGTAAAAGTAGCCTTCCCTTTAACAGCTCAGGTACAGCTTAAGCGCTTAAGTTTCCTTTTCCATCATGAAAAATGTTGGCTCACTTGGTAACGACAGTTCGTATGGCTTAGAGGTAAAATTTATTGTTATCATTACTATTACCTCCGCCAACGAATATTGGAAGGAGGTTATGTTTTCACCCCCTGTTTGTCTCTTAATTATTTTTTTTTTTTAAACAAAATCTTGACCAAAAATTTTACTTGGAGTAGTGAAACTTTCAAGGATTAATTGTTATGTTGAGATGTGTGTGTGATTCAATTTTGAAAGTCCTAGGTCAAAGGTCAAAGTCAAGCAAAAGGTCAAGGTCGAGCAAAAGGTCGGCCGGATTAACCCTAACCTTAACAATAAGGTTTTACAAGGCTGTTACACAGACTTCATATACGACTACGATTTAAATAGATTCTGGGAAAGGCAAACAGGTTTCGAGAAATAAGCTGCCATGACGGAGGTCTGCACTCCGAGTGCTTTTCTAGTTAATCGCGTCATAACATCATTGCTATTATTACTAAAAAGAGGATACATAAACAAGCCATAAATGGACGTTAATTTACAAAGAAATACCCACATAAATGAAATAATAGATGAAATGTAGAAACAAAAATAATACAGGAAGAACCAAAAAAATCTAGTATGCTATATAAAAATAAACAGAAAGGAAACCGAGAGCAATAACGAATAAGAAATTATATAAAAACGAAATACAAACATCCAATAGTTTTCTTCCTAGATTTAAAAGTTTAGAGAAATCCTCAGAAAGTTTAAAGGAACCACTAAAACTTCTGAAGCTCCTCCCAGCGATTATGGGAGATCTGCCCAAGAACATATCCTTCAGGACACGGAGGGATACTTGGAATTTAGAAGTCTCCCTGGGGAAATGAATCCGTTCTTGTATTAATGGATGTAAATACGGGGTGAATATACTGAAGTGAGGATAAATATAAAGAAAAATGCAAGGGTAAGTTTTAATACATTTTGAATAACAAAGGAAGGTGTATTTGATTACAAAATTCGTAAATGTTAAACATGAAATTTCAACAAATATATAAATTAAGAGAGAAAGCTTGAAATTAAATCTTAGCAGTAATAGAACAAGAATTATAAAAGAAAAAAATTTATATATAAATGATTTGTGTAATTTCAAATGTAAATATCCTGAGGTAACTGAATATACTTTTCTCAGGAAAATGAAATTAAATCAGAATGAAGAAAAGGAACAAAAATTATTCAGCAATTATAGAAATAATAGCTAACTAGCGATATCGAATTTACAGAAGAAAATAACTTTTACTAAGTAAAGGCATTGCAAGTATGAATACAAATAAAACTGCAGGAGAAAGAAATATCAGACGTAACTGCAGTGAATATAAGAAATTACAGTAAAATACGAAAAACAAAAAGAGGATGGAATGAATATGAGAAAAAGGGAATAGAAGTTAAGTATATTACGAAACACAAAAGAGAAAAATATAAACGGGGAAGTCGGGGAGTTCAAGTTTGAAAATGACCAGTTCTGATGATGATAAATCTTCAACGCTGACGAAGGAGAAATGATAGACAAAATAATTCGTAGAGCAAAAACCAGGAAAGGGACAGGGGAGAAGCAATAAAAATTAAAAAAAGGAAATTGGATGGGAAATTACTAGATATGGTACGAGACAGAATATTAATAAGGTGAAATAGAAAACTGATTAATGAGCAATGATAAAAACTATTTAATTAGATATCTAGATAATCAATGGAGGGAATTTTATGACAGACCAAAAAGAGGGGTAAGAATTAAGAAGATAATTAAGATGAAAATACAAAATGAATGTTAAACGGAATAACGAAGGGTATATTCAGGAACCTAAATAGAACCTTTATGCAGAGAACAGTAAATATGGATTTAAATAGTGAAGATTATTGAATTTTAATTACCAAAGATCAAATAAGTATGAAAAAGTCTGAAATACACTATTTGCAAACTGAGGTTAAAATGGAATATATTCCTACACGTCTACACGTCTAAGTTTAGATATGATAATAACCTTAGCAATAACTTTTCCACTATGAAATATAGACTTCATATTTGGCATTCATAATCGTTTAATGAAACCGAGGCGAATAGTGAGGTCAAGGTAAAGGTCAATGGCCAAATAAGAATTTAGCCTTCGCCCTACAGTTGAACTTTACGAGAAAAAGGCTTCGCATTTGATGTTTGTAGAACAATAACGAAGATAATGTACAGAATGAGGTCAAGGTCCTTCTTGTAGGTTAAAGATCAAATAATTCAACCATATGCTTAATTCTAAGCTATTCTATGAAAAAGAATATGTCTTTGGCATTCATAATACGAAAGAATGCTGATGTGCAGAACGATGTCAAGGTCATGCTTCGAGGTCTATAATGAAATAAAAGAATTGTTTGGCAATAACAATTTAAGGATATTTATAATTTCTCTATGGCTTGGTAAAGCCATAATGTATATATATATATATATATATATATATATATATATATATATGTATATATATATGGGATGGAGAGTTTATGGTAAACAAAATGAGATTATGTATCGGAAATTTAGAGCCTTTATAAAGCCTTAAAACATAAATTAGTCACAACTCAAAGAGCTATGGAAAGAATAATCATGGGAATAACAATAAGACAGAAAAAATCCAAAATAGATAAGAGAGAAAACTAAATTAGAGGATATTCTAACAAGTAAGAAAAAGAAATGGATATGGGCACGACATATAATGAGAATGACAGGTAATAGATGGACATTAAGAATAACTGAATGGATCCACTGACATTGCAAAAGCAGCAGGGGAAGGAAGAGCAGACGATGGACTGACGAACTACGAAATTTTTTTTGCGGAAACAGACTGGCATAGAAAGTCCATAAACCGACGGGATTGGAAGGGTATGTCTGAGGCCACTCTCCTGCAGTGGACTAGTTACTGCTACCGATGATGATATTACATTAGTATCGGATTTTGATTTTGATGATGGACTAGTTCTGAACCCATCATAAATAACGTTTATGAAGAAACGTTTTTATCTGTTAGTGAAGTATTTGCTGAGTTTGGTTTATGGCATAATTACGGGACCACCCAACCTACGATGAGAAAGACAGTAAAAATATGCAAGACGAACTATGGGTCCACATCACCCTCCTTACCTAGGTATATAGAAATCAGAATATTAGTTACTCTACTTTTTTTTGCATCTGTACATGAGAATGCTATTAAATCTATTCATAAGAATTCTTATTCATATCTACAATTCTTGTGAACAATGCAATAAATAAACCAAATTAACGCTCCAAGGAAGACACCGATGGCCCAACATCGTTTGAATAACCGTACGTATGTCACTTCAAATGGAACAGAGTTTTGCTTCCCGTTAAGCTGTAAACCATAACCTTTTAATCAAATAGAGGTAATATATATATATATATATATATATATATATATATATATATATATATATATATATATATATATATATATATAAAATAATTAAATAAGCCAAATCAAAGACGTTAATTGCATGGAAATGTCCGAACGAATGTTTTAATAAAATCCTGGTATGGTTTTTGTCTACTGAAAGCGATGAAATTAATACTAACTACTTCGTTATCAGAGGTAACCCCATTGCGAACACTGCACCGAATGGCGTCCGAACAGGTTATCTTTCCCCGTCCATGATCTGTCCTGCTTTTGTTCATTTTTTTCCCTGTGATAAGGGTTTAGGAACACTACAACCATACGTCCTACTTGTAGAAAGCGACTAATAGAACAGCTGCTGTCCTGCAGTCTTGCTTTTTAGCATAAGGCTAGGCCCACTACCAACAATTGTGGAAAATGCTA
>NC_090733.1:130976334-131001334 GCF_036898095.1 Palaemon carinicauda | reverse complement strand
AACAGCTTTAGAGAAAATACAAAATCTACAAAACGGAAGTGCCCCGACACCCAACAAAAACGAAATTGATTTATGTATGCATATGTTGCAAAAGATCATACAAAGGATAACATGCCACTTGAGTACCCGCATCATTCTTGCTTTGAGTCACAAGGAAGCTAACAGAAAGCACTAAAAAGAACTACTGAAAGACAATGGCGGGATGTTTTTGCTTTGACTGCAGAGACCACAACAAAAAGGAAAATGTACACCTGTGTGGTGTTAGTCCTTGGCTTAGCCTGAGGAATAGTCAGCATACTCTCTCTCTCTCTCTCTCTCTCTCTCTCTCTCTCTCTCTCTCTCTCTCTCTCTCTCAGTCCTTGGCTTGGCCTTAAGAATAGTCAGCATCGACACTCTCTCTCTCTTTCTCAGCATTTGGCATTTCATGACGCTTTTAATATGTTGCAGTAAATTTCCAAAATATTTTACGATTACATATGCCCTGCCAAACCGAGCAAATCTGATTCTACATTCTACATCTGATCTTTGTATTATATTTTGATGGAATGATATATTGTACTGTTATTCAATGTATATAGGAATTTATGCAACAAAAAAGGTTAGTGCAACCAATGAGAGAATCCAAATATGTTGAGAATTAGCAAAGAAACAAGAACGCATGAGTATGTTGATACACACACACACACACACACACACACATATATATATATATATATATATATATATATATATATATATATACATATATATATATATATATATATATATACATATATATATATATGAGAGAGAGAGAGAGAGAGAGAGAGAGAGAGAGAGTTTCAAGTATGATTACTTATGTGAACACAGAGTCGATATGAAATATATCGCTAAAGATCTGGAGCAATCAGTCGATTACCATATTTCAAAATTGTGTAAAACAGAAAAAAAGTAGAAAAATAGAAAATTCTTACGAAGGATATTTAAAACGAAATTATTCCGTTTTTCTTTTCTTTATTTTGAAGATAAAATAAACAAATATTTGATACGCAAGAAATTCCGGAAAAAAATCTTGATTAATTATAAGCCATTATTGCAAATTACACTATATCTCCTTATTCTTTTTTATGCACTTTTCATAAAAATAAATTGCTTTGAACAGAATGGAATAAATAATTTTGACAGTTTCCTAAAGATAATTTCCTATATAATATATATATATATATATATATATATATATATATATATATATATATATATATATATATATGTATATATATATATATATATATATATATATATATATATATATTGTTTTATTCTATTTGCCTTTTTTCGTCATCAAGAAAATGGTACCGTATCAGTCGCCTCACAGTATTATTCAGTACGAGTTTGTAACCTCACTTAGTAAAAAGATCTAAAACAGAAAGATGAATCAGTCAACAATGATTACCTTCATCTTCCATGAATGCACTGTAATCTAAGACATAGGGTGGAGATGATTTGGCAAAGAAAAGGAGATTAAGATAAGTAAAATGCCACTTTCTATAAAAAGAAAAGTATTTGATCAGATGGCCCTACCTGTTTTAACTTATGCATCAGAAACTTTGATCCTTACTTAAGCCTTAGAACATAAGCTAGTTACAACTCAAAGCGCTTTGGAAAAAATAGTGATGGATTTAACATGAAGATACAGAAAAAAGAACAACATGGATACGAGTGCAAACTAAGGTAGAGGATATTCTAACAGCATGTAAGAAAAGGAAATGGACATTGGACATTGGCAGGCCATATAATGAGAAGGACAGACAACAGATGGACATCGAGAATATCTGAATGGCTCTCTAGCGACTGATAAAGAAGCAGAGGAAGGAAGAGAAAACGACGAAAAAGGCCATTAACAAATGCAAGTGGAAGGACATGTCTGAGGCCTTTGTTCTGCAGTTAACTAGTAACGGCTGATGATGATATTTAGTCACATAATATTCAACTGGAATTCTAATTAAACGCCTTATCAGTTATTATCAAAAGTTCCCATGAACGTGCTGGATGTCGACCTGTAATTTATTTATTTTGCAATAATAAACAAATGCGTAATATTTCCCATAACTGCAGTAGATTAATTTTAATACACTATCCCCGGGGGTAAAAAAAAATTCATATCCACATTTACATAATAGAATTTTTTTGTAAATGCTTTCTCTATCACATATGAATTATTCATCATTGCAGTTGAAACACGCACATTCCCAGAAGAGATTTATTATGGCTTGAGGTACAAAAATAACATCCTGGGTCCAATTGATTAACGGGATTTTGTAATTCTAAATGTAAGCCGAATTCGTAAATTTTCCTTTAATTTATTGCTGCAGATTTCTCCAGGTAATGCGTAGTACTCCCTAGGAATTGTATTTGGGTTTTGAGGAAAGAAAGTAAATCGATTTAACGACAAATAGTAAAGATTTCAATAGAAGACATTACTGTATATATGGATGAGAAAGTAAATTGACTTAACGACAAATAGTAAAGATTTCAATAGAAGACATTACAGTATACTGGATGAGAAAGTAAATTGATTTAACGACAAATACTAAAGATTTCAATAGAAGACATTACAGTATACTGGATGAGAAAGTAAATTGATTTAACGACAAATCGAAAAAAAAATCAATAGAAGACATTACAGTATACTGGATGAGAAAGTAAATTGATCCAACGACAAATAGTAAAGATTTCAATAGAAGACATTACAGTATACTGGATGAGAAAGTAAATTGATTTAATGATAAATAGTAAAGATTTCAATAGAAGACATTGCAGTATACTAGATGAGAAAGTAAATTGATTTAACGACAAATAGTAAAGATTTCAATAGAAAACATTACAGTATACTAGATGAGAAAGTAAATTGATTTAACGACAAATAGTAAAGATTTCAATAGAAGACATTACAGTATACTGGATGAGAAAGTAAATTGATTTAACGACAAATAGTAAAGATTTCAATAGAAGACATTACAGCATACTGGATGAGAAAGTAAATTGACTTAACGACAAATAGTAAAGATCTCAATAGAAGACATTACAGTACACTGGATGAAAATAAACTAGTTTTATGACCTAATAGATTTTTTCTGTTCCTTTACTGACGGAATAGGGGCGTTCATGTATTACTGAGAAACTAAAAAGCAATTTAAACTGCATGTAGCAAAAACGTGCAACACAATGAAATGTAGAAAACTACTTTCTGTTTTCCCTTATGTCTTCCTTTCATTTCATAAGAAATTTAAAAAAGAAAAAAAGGGCTAAACGGTGCATGTTTCTTGTGTACTCAGAGACAGAGCAAATCCTATTAGGGATATTCAGTACTCAACAGATACCACGCGTGTATTTGAGTAATAGGAGTAAAAAGATGTATAAGCACACAGTTAATAAATGTTATGTAACTAAGGTTGTTATCAAGTACCTTGCACACAGTTAATAAATGTTATGTAACTAAGGTTGTTATCAAGTACCTTGCACACAGTTAATAAATGTTATGTAACTAAGCTTGTTATCAAGTACCTTGCACACAGTTAATAAATGTTATGTAACTAAGCTTGTTATCAAGTACCTATCAGACATTGGGCCATTTAAAGGCTTATTTCACCAAGCCTCGAGATTCGCCGATGGAAACGACCCATCCAAAAATAGCAGACATTCGATGGCCAACAACTAGCCGTCCATTCCAGTCTACCGAAATTAGAAAAGGCCAGCAAAATCCATCGTCTAATTTTCAAAAGAGGTTTCTTTGTAATTAAGAATAATTTATAACCTCCGTATATTGGTATTTTGCCTCGACACAAATAATTACACCCGACAGTCCCTTCTGAGTTTGACATATATAGAAATAGCACCAAGACTCGGCATAATAATGGCTTAATATGTTCATTTCTCAAAGCGGAGTGAATACATGCTGGTTTAATTCGGTAATTCGGGATTTATGCTGCCGAAAGCACGGCAATTGAGGCTAATTAACTTTAGAAAATTAAACCCGTGGCTCCATTAGCAGAATGTCCTCTGAGTTTTAGCTGACCTTTCCAAATGGAAAACGACTTTAACCTTTGTTATCTTCCGGGTTATTACTGTCCTTATTTAATTAATACTTTTCGGAGAGAGAATTAAATCTCTTGGAAATTAGAGATAATTAGTTGGTCATATGTTTTACATATTACTTTCAATCAAAATTATATTAAAATCTATCTCAAATTGACCACCGTTATTTCTGGCTTAGGGAGACCATGCAAATTTACTTGCATTTACGCTTTACAGAAGACAAATTGGTTGGTTCCGTAGATAATTTAATACAGCATACTGCATAATCCAGCAAGAGAGGGGATAGCCTTGTCTTTATTGAAAATTATTCATGAATTAACGCCATGGCAAAGGTAATAAAAACCCTCATGGATGAGTGGAAGTGTACACGCAACCGTGTGATGTAAGCGCATGTCCGTATATGTTCCAGAAAAAAACCGAATTTCAATTACCATTGAATCTCATGAACTTAATTAAATTACCCATTCCCATCCTGCCTTTAAAAAATTCCTTGCCTCAAATCTTGCTTTCATGCACATCATCGCCTTCCACCTTTCAGTTTGCTTGATGCTTTAATTACACATCCATTTTATATATTTATCTATTTATATATATATATAATATATATTTATATATATTTATATATATGTATATACATACATATATATATATATATATATATATATATATATATATTCATATGTAATTGTGTGCATATATATACATACATACATATATATATACATATATATATGCATATATATACACATATATATATGCATATATATATATATACATTCATACATATATATACATACATAAATATATACATACATATATATATATATATATATATATATATATATATATATATATATATATATATATATATCTTGTCAGGGCTTTCCCGTCCTCCTCCACCTCCTGATCTCCCTCACTCCTCACTCGTCTCCTCATATATCACCACCTCCCCCTTCTACATCTTCCATCATACATTCCTCGATTGCTTTCCTCCACCTCCATACCCCTCATACGGTAACCCTGCCCCCCCCCCCCCCCCCCCCACCCGCCCAACCCAACCCCCAAGTAAGAGCATTACGGTTTGCACTTAGAGGACAAGAGCATCTCTCTCTCTCTCTCTCTCTCTCTCTCTCTCTCTCTCTCTCTCTCTCTCTCTCTCTCTCTCTCTCTCTCTCCCAGATCCTCTTAAATATTATTGCCTTTTGAAGGCGGAGCTCGCTTTTTCAAATTATTTTCCATCAAACTTAATTGCGTGACGTTCGCTTCTCACCGACGTTTGAAATTTCGAATGTGATTCGAGCCTCTGAAGAGGAGGACTTTATCAATCAAAGAAGATTGAATGCCAAGGATTTCATCAAGCAATCTGATGAAGGTCAAGAAAGACAGTTGTTGAATTAATGAGAAAAAGCCTTAAGATGAAAAGGGTTTTCATAGAGGGAAAATCATTTGAAAAACACTTTTATCGCTATCTAGTTTTGAGTTTCTTTCTCTTCAAAGGCCAAAATTCGAGAGTAATAGGCGATAAAAATGGAATATAAAAAAATAGTTTCTTTTTAAATATTCTTCAAATCTATTCGATTGAAGTACCTTCGAAAAAAAATTATAACTATTTTTCTTGATGTATTATAAAGGTGACCATCATAATTCCACAAAACGGACTAATATAAGAACAGTGTTATATAAAATTAACCAATCTTTGTATTGTACCGACTACTGCAAATTCTTTACTTTTCTATACCCTAACACTTTTAGTTATGCTTTTCGTAATAACCTCAAAATCCGAAATAAATAATGCACGAACAAACTCGAGTCCCGGGGGAATCTGGTTCCACACTCAGAAAAGAAGGCAAAATGGCAAGCTACATTGAGGGATAATAATTCATTAAGATGTTTCATTATGTACTATCGGTCGAATTTAGATACACTGTTAAAAATTTCTCGGAAAAAAAAAAAAAAAAAAAAAAAAAAAAAAAAAAAAAAAGGTGAAAATCCTGGAATAAATGTTGCCAGGCATTGACGGTTTTAAAAACGGATATATTGGCGTTAAGTAGTGATATTACGGTCACCAACCCGTAAAAGATAATAACAGAGTAGCGTAATAATTACGGTCGCCTGTATTTTACTGAAAGACGGCCGAGAACAGTATATTATTTTTACGGAGAAATTCCGATTAAAATTACGATTTTTTTTAACAATGTATATCAAACTAAAAATAGACATTCTTACATAGCCTATATAAGAGGTTTCTTTTTTTTATTTGTATTTCTTTATTAAAATACATAAGAGTCCATTAGCTACATTCCCTGGTAGTATGCCAACGGAGACAAAGGCGTAATAGTTTTATTAATTTTCTGTTTCTGATTTATGGGATTTCAATGAAAGGCAAATCCACAATTGATCGAGGAGTTATGTGGTCATTGATACAATCTAAATAAAACCCCTGAGAAGGTAACAAGAATATATATATACATATATATATATATATATATATATATATATATATATACATATATACATATATACTATATATATATATATATATATATATATAAACAGAGCAATGAGTATAAAATATTAATTGTGATTTAGAAGCCTTTACTGGGAAAACTTGTATATTTGCCCATTAAATATATAAAATAAATTGGCTAAGTATATGAGAATAAATTTTTTTACTTGATTAAAGTGTGTCTATATATATATATATATATATATATATATATATATATATATAATGATAAATTATGTATGTATGTACATACATAACATATATTTTCCACAATATATCCTCATACATACAGTATACATATACATATACATATACAGTATATATATATATATATATATGTATATATATGTATGTATATATATGTATACACGTACATGTAACATGTATGTATGTATATGATAATACATTTATATGAGAAAATATTTACGAAGGGGGTATTTGCACCCAGAGAGGAAAGTTAACTATGTTTACTTGAACCGATACTCAAGGTACGAGTTACTGTAAGCAATTAGTCATATGTACCTAGATGGCATTTCCTTCTCTTTTGTCATCTGTTAGTTACATACACAATCAGTTCACCTCAAAGATAACCAGCTCACCTCAAAGATACAGCCTGTTATCGAAAGGGATGGTCTCTTGGTATTTACATTTACTTAGCCTCTTTAAGATGCCGTTTGTTATCGAAAAAAAAAAATGCTCTCATTATCAGGAGCCCTTTCATATCAACGATAGTTCGATTTAAACCAACTTTCAAAGAGGCTACAGATTTCCAACATTAATACAGCCAACATAGAATACTGACAGTTAACGGGAAGAAAGCATTGGAACTGATTCAAATGTTAGCAGGAAACAAGCAGCTTAAATCTATAGCGTCCATTAAATACGAAAAAATTCAGCTCTGTCATCCCACACCAAACCTCTTTAAGCCAAAGTTCACTTAGCAAACTTCTGAGCCAGAGCAAGCTTTTTACATCAGCAGAGCGAAAAAAAAAATCTCGAAGACACTCATCAGCTCTTGACATCAATCAGTCTTAACAAAGTGTGGTACGGCTAGCTTCATTTAAAAAAAAAAAAAAAAAAAACTCTTGTAAACTCATGACTAACAATATTTTTACTATTTTTACAAAGAGCTACATAGAATAATATTGTTATTTGCTTAACAGTACTTCGTAAATGATTTTTTTTTCTTTTTCTTATTTTTGAATAACGTGTCAACAAGCTCAACGACTTTGTTTTACCGTGCCACCAACAGTTTCTCTTTTGTTAAGCAGCGTTATCTGCTACAATGGACAGCTAACAAACGTCTCCTTAGCATCCCATGAAGTGTACCGGAATCAATGAAGCCAACTGTACAGCAATGCATTTAAAACGATCAAAAACTTTAAAACGCTTTGTCAGTTCCGGGGAAAGGAATGAAAAAATGAAATAGGTTTACGAAATGATGTAGGTTCAGGTTTTCTTTCTGAAAAAGCTCCTAGTAAATCTATAACACAATTAGAAGGAGAGTTAACAACTAAGATTCAAGACCTAACTTCCGTTACAAAATAATGATCATGACCCCCAATCAACAGGGCTTGGCACCAAACCGTCAGAGAAAACAGTCTGTGTGTTCAAGATGAGACCCTAACTATCTCTCTACAAATGTGAAAAGTTAACGCTTATCTCCGTGTTGTCAAGTGTCGAGGTCGACGCAGGGAATAAAAAGCAACGGGGTGATTTAATTCAAGCTCCCAAAACCAAGAGACAAGCAACAAACTTGGTGAAAGTAGCAAAGCCAAAAAATCAGCAAGGATTTAAGAAAAGATTTAATAAAAAATAAATGAAAGACGCAAATCTCTTTTGATTGCAAGTGGATTTAAATGTTATCCTTATGCAAACTAACCAACTTCATTTTTACATTTTAATCACTTGTGTTATGCCGTTGTCATAAAAAATGGAATATACATTTTATAACAAATTTTTTTCAATAGGTTTTATTAACGATTCTAATACACATAACAGTCAAAATGTACTGAATTTACGAAAGGCCAACAGTTGAAACATGGTTCTGACTTCCGGGTGCAAATAACATTACGTTATTAACCCGTCATCGCTCCCCAGGTGAAAATACCATTGCGTTATCTTCACCTTGTGTGCAAATACCCTCGTCCATAAATCTATATGGAAATATATGTGTATGAGAACATATAAATATATACTTTAGTAAATTACAAGTAATCCATAGTATCCAAATAGCAACAAAATTAACAAACACATGAGACAGGAAACGTTTGAAACATTGTGTTTAGCTAAAACAGTAACAAAATAAATTATTCATATTTCCCACGTATTACATTATGAATGAAAAAATAAAAAATAAAAAGCGTTCATGAAATGGCAAGGAAAACGATAGCTAGATTAAAAAAAAATTAAGAGTAATTACAGTAATACACAACAAGGATCTTTTGTGAAGGAAGACGAAAAGAAAAATAACAATTGAAAACATTTCAGGAAAGAAAACAAGAAACTGTCACAAAGGACAAAGAAGATAATAACCATATAAATAAATATATATATATATATATATATATATATATATATACATAAAAAAAACAGAGAAGGCAGCGTAGGTACATAATAAGAACCTATTGTTAAAAAATAGTAATTCAAAATATACACGAGACAAACATTATTGGTAACCTCTAATAAATTAAAATCAAACACAAAACAGGGCCACAAGCTACCGTAAACTGCTCGGAAAACCTAAACAACGTATACAAATTCAATCGGAATATGCACATGTTCGTTAAACTCCTTCCAAAAATACGATATCGATAGAAATTTTACGATTCAAGAATCACCAGAAGTGTTGTCAGGGAAAAAATGCAAAATTTTCATAAACAACGCTTCAGGAAGAGGTGAAGAAAAACGTGATCATAACTAAGAACATTATAGGATTCCTATGATAACAATAAACCAAATCGTCAAATATAAATAATTCATTTCACAATGAAATAAAAAATATATCGAAGAGCAAATGACTATTATAAAGGGTTGTGGTGGCTGATGCAGTAACGTCCCTGACAGGTGAACGCCACCCTGGTTTCTTTGGTCGCTGCGAACTCACCATCCTTGTGATCTAAGGATGGGGGGGAGGGGGGGGGGGAGTTGGAGGAGCCTATATCTGCTGAGTCATCAGCAGCCATTGCCTGCCCCTCCTTGTTCCTAGCTTGGGAGGAGAGGGGGGCTTTGGCGCTGATCATTTGTAAATATGGCCAGTCTCTATGGCATTGTGCTGCTTGATTAGGCAAGGTCACTATCCATTGCCTCTGTCATTCATGAGCGGCTTTTAAAGTTTTTAAAAAGAAATATCTGAAAAGTATTACAATAAAATGAAATTAAATAGAACTAAAAAAAAAATTGTGAAAGAGATTTTTACAAATGTAAGGAATAAATGGCAAGAAGTTAAGGAAAATAGTGATCACTAGCTTGCGTCGATGAAAACTCGGACAAAGATCAAACATTTACCAGAATGGTGTCAAAGGAGTGTAAGCCTCTCAAGGTGTATCAAGTGGCATCCAAATCAAGACGTGGCAATGCATCATTAGCAATGTGTCAAGATGTCTTAACATTCACCCTTTGATGCATAACAAGATCCTTCATCGGCTTCGGTGGGAAATTCCCAGAAACTTCCTCCGTGCTATGAATCTGTTTTTGAGAGGGAATTATTTTTGACTTCTTAGGCAACCAAGGAGCACCCCCCCCCCCCCTCCTACGCTTTCCGGACGAGACGCTACGAGTGCCTGAATGTGTTTTGAAGCACTTCTTGCGTGAAAAGCAAAGCTCTCTTGTACGTAGCTTTTCAAAGGAATCGCAATGGCAGGCAGGTGGTTAACTGAGAGAAATAAATTAATGAACTTTCGTTAGAATGGTGTTCAGTCGAGCATGTTTTCTCTGTTAGGTTCGAATTTAAAGACGATGTAAATGATTATGAATTATTGATACGTTAATCTTGAACTTATCTTATTGTGCGTACTATATTCATACAATTGAATATAAACAGTAATACCTGCTCTCCATAAAGCCTCTTTGCCATTTATTATTATTATATATATATATATATATATATATATATACTGCATATACATACATACATACATACATACATACATATATATATATATATATATATATATATATATATATACACACATATATACACACATACACACATGCAAATAAACCTACAAATATTGGAAATGATTACTATATAAGTAGTAGATACTGAAGTTGTTCTTATTTCATTTAATACACTTCTAGCATCATTAGATCCACAAAACACGAAGACAGTAGGTCTACTCTTATTTATTGCCACGCTCGTTGTAGCATTGACATCAACGATCTTCTGCTTGTGATCACTGATGTCCTATATCTTGGCTAGATACGCGGTACCTTTAAAAATTCCCCATTAAAAAAGGTTCAGGTAAGTGATATAGGGTGAACTATAGTCCATTTCTTTTAGCGATGCATATTTGCACCGACTCGCAGCGGTGCCCTTGTAGCTCGGAAAAGTTTCCGGATCGCTGATTGGTTGGACAAGATAATTCTAACCAATCAGCGATCAGGAAACTTTTCCGAGCTAAAAGGGCACCGCCGCGAGTCGGTGCAACTATGCATCGCTAAAAGAAATGGACTGTAGGTGGCCAGTGATTTGGTCTATCCCTTCCAATTCATCGGTCTAGAAATATTTGATTTAGAAACCCAGAACCATGCAGTCTCCAATGCGTGTAGCACCACTATCTTGCTGGTCATTGATGTTTGGTTGAAGCTCACCCAGTTGTTCTGCCACATATTCAGCTAAAATGTGAAGGTAGAAACCTACAGTAAAAGGTCAAGCTAAACACCTGCAGTAAAAGGTTAAAGTAAACACCTGCAGTAAAAGGTTAAAAGTAAACACCTGCAGTAAAAGGTCAAGGTAAATATTTGCAGCAAAAGGTCAGGGTAAATATCTGCAGTAAAAGGTCAAGGTAAATAGCTGTGGTACAGTAAAAGGTCAAGCTAACCACCTATAGTAAAAGGTCAAGGTAAACACCTTCAGTAAAAGGTCAAGCTAAACACCTGCAGTAAAAGGTGAAAGTAAACACCTGCAGTAAAAGGTCAAGGTAAATAGCTACAGTAAAAGGTCAAGGTAAATAGCTACAGTAAAAGGTCAAAGTAAACACCTGCAGTAAAAGGTCAAACTAAACACCTGCAGTAAAAGATCAAACTTAACACCAGCATTAAAAGGTCAAGGTAAACACCAGCAGTAAAAGATCAAGCTTAACCTCTGCAGTAAAAGGTCAAGGTAAACACCTGTAGTAAAAATTCAAAGTAAACACCTACAGTAAAAGGTCAAGCTTAACACCTGCAGTAAAAGGTTAAAGTAAACAGCAGTAAAAGATCAAGCTTAACCACTGCAGTAAAAGGTCAAGGTAAACACTTGTAGTAAAAATTCAAAGTAAACACATACAGTAAAAGGTCAAACTAAACACCTGCAGTAAAAGATCAAGCTAAACACCTACAGTAAAAGGTCAAGGTAAACACCAGCAGTAAAAAATCAAGCTTAACACCTGCAGTAAAGGCTCAACGTAAGCAACTGCAGTAAAAGGTCAAGCTAAACACCTACAGTAAAAGGTCACGGTAAACACATGCAGTAAAAGGTCAAGGTAAATAGCTGGAGTAGTAGGTTGGCCAGGGCACCAGCCACCGGTTGAGATACTACCGCTAGAGAAGTATGAGGTCCTTTTACTGGCCAGGGTGTGCTACACTGAATCCTCCTTTCTGGTTACGGTTAATTTTCCCTTTGTCTACACATACACCGAATAGTCTGGCCTATTCTTTGCAGATTCTCCTCTGTCCTCATACACCTGACAGCACTGAAATTACCAAACAATTCTCTTTCACCCAAGGGGTTAACTACTGCACTGTAATTGTTCAGTGACTACTTTCCTCTTGGTAAGGGTAGAAAAGAGTCTTTAGCTAGGGTAAGCAACTCTTCAAGGAGAAGGGCACTCCAAAATCAAACCATTGTTCTCTAGTCAAAGGTAGTACCATAGCCTCTGTACCATGGTCTTCCGCCGTCTTGGATTAGAGTTCTCTTGCTTAAGGGTACACTCGGGCACACTATTCTAACTTATTTCTCTTCCTTTTGTTTTGTTAAAGTTTATATAGTTTATATAGGAATTATTTATTTTAATGTTGTTACTGTTCTTAAAAAAATTTCCTTGTTCCCTTTCCTCACTGGGCTATTCTCCTTGTTGGGGCACCTGGGCTTATAGCATCCTGCTTTTCCAACTAGGGTTGTAGCTTTGCAAATAATAATAATAATAATAATAATAATAATAATAAAAGTTCAAGGTAAACACGAAGTAAAAGGTCAAAGTAAACACCTACAGTAAATGGTCAAGGTAAACACCTGCAGTAACTGAAGTCTCATTGAAGAAAAATGGACCTAAGACTCGATTCAACATGAACCCACATCTATGTAATATCTCGTTAAGTTCCTCAGTCACGTGAGGATGCCCTAATCCCCAAATTCTCACATCATCTGTGGTCGTTTCCATGAAACATGAAAGGTTTCCTCATCACTAAAATAAACTCCATTGAAGAACTGTTCATCCTCAGAAATTCATTCCAGCATGTTAACAGCACACTCTTGGTTTATCATTTGGCTCGAGTCCCTGTACGAGTTGCATTTTCTAAGCGTGCAATCGCATATTCTTGTGTAGGACTTTGTAGAAGGATCAAAGGCTTGTTTTACAAGACCAATGTTTCACTTTATCTAGCACTGTCCTTGTGTTCATAAATTTCTTGTGTTATGGAACTCTTACATAACTAGATTTGTAGAGAGCGCGTATCTGATCTTGTTTCAATAAATCAGGAGTTCATTTAACAGTGCCTTTTTCATTAAGAGGTTACTTGAAATACATAAATACAACGTGATTAAAAACTTTGATACCTGATGAGCACAGAACCAATCTGATTAAGATAGCCCATCAATGGCTTTTGTAATATATTCTTCAAATTGTAAAGAGACTATAGACGCTATAGACGTCATGTATATATATATATATATATATATACACACACACACACACACATATATATATATATATACACAGTATATATAATTATCTCCCAGTTGTAACAAGAAAAATCCTGAGCCACAATGGATCAAACGGCTGGCGCAGAGAGAGAGAGAGAGAGAGAGAGAGAGAGAGAGACATAGCCATTTGCATATCAGGACTTTATCTGCACACTACTGAAGAAGACACCACCAAAGAATAACCACAGAGAATAAGGAAAATTTGTGGTTTCCAAATAAAGGGTCGAACAAAGATTGGGATATTGAGAGAGAGAGAGAGAGAGAGAGAGAGAGAGAGAGAATGATTTGAAGTTTTCTGGTGAGAGAGAGAGAGAGAGAGAGAGAGAGAGAGAGAGAGAGAGAGAGAGAGATTTGAAGTTTTCTGGTTCGAGAGAGAGAGAGAGAGAGAGAGAGATTTGAAGTTTTCTGGTTCGAGAGAGAGAGAGAGAGAGAGAGAGAGAGAGAGAGAGGTGGACATTTCAATCTACCGAATAAGATACTCACAAATGTTTAAAAAGTGCAAGAAAAAGGAGATCAGAATATTTAATTTTGTACCTTGCTTTACCGCCAGACAAAAACACATACAGAACATATCAACGTAGTATCTCAACATGCAGGATACGAAACAAACATACACTCAAATAAAATGTTGAAGAGAAAATGAATACCAATATGTCATTTCAATTATTACTACACTATGCAGCCACACACGCAGAGAGAGAGAGAGAGAGAGAGAGAGAGAGAGAGAGAGAGAGAGAGAGAGAGAGAGAGAGAGGAATTTGATTTACAACCCACCCATTTGGCGTAGTCAGTCAGCTAGAGTTTTTGGGTTGACTCAGAAAAACCTTAACATAAACCACTGCTATATTGTTCTCTTTATTGTTCTAGCTACTCCTATTGTTACAGTGATCTCATAATTATGAAACTCTCTCTGTGAAATGAAGTATAATTTGCTCTGTCTTTAAAATTTAGTCTTTGGAACTCGGCAATATAAAGAAAAAACTATACAATGAATTATTGCGTCATTATCATCTGCAATGTTTTGTACTTATCTTTTTATTGTCTGTTTATGAATATTTGCTTGTTTGCATCTGTAGTTAATTTTGTTTGTTTACATACAGCCCATACTTGTAAACCGTGATTGGTGAATTGTTCCTCTTACAATAATTGGTAAAAAAGAATATATATATATATATATATATATATATATATATATATATATATATATATATATATGTATACACACGCACACACACACACATATATATATATATATATATGTATATATATATATATATATATATATATATATATACATACATACACATACATACTGGTCTTTAGTAATGATATCGTTGAAATAGACGGTGTCTGCATTAATGAAAATTTTCTGTGCATCAGCAGTTGTCTGTTTGTATATAAGATTATCTCAGCATTGGGTACTTTCCCTAGAAATGTATTCACTTCTATATAAAGTTTTATACTAGACCTAACTTGAAGTTTAGCATTCCTATGCAATGTTAGCACTAATTTTCATTTGTAATGTATTCCAGAGTACTTGGCTAGCAATCAGTTTAGGTGGCAAGAGCGAAAAAGTCTTTGAGGCTGTGCTACCATTACGGTCTCTAGTTATACTAAAAGGTCTAGTAGTCGTTAAAGTACTGATAAACATTATGTGCTGTATATATACATACATATATATACACACACACACACACACACACATATATATATATATATATATATACACACAACTGGAAATTGAGAATAAAATAATTTTTTGTCAATATCAAAATGACTAATTTAATAAAGGGATGTTTGACTTCACGATATAGGTTGACATTAACACCAGCCGCATATGATGGAATGTTTTCTTATGCTCCCGACGCTCTTGTTGCCTTATCACTTTCTTATTATGTAATTTTCGTTGCAAACGAAGGTTTCAACTTGAACAAAATTGTCTCAATTACCAATCAGCACCTTTATTATCATGTGGGTTTTTAGGGCCAATCTCTTCTATATTAGCGGCACCGACTCTATCTTCATTTACATAGTTTTTCCTCAATCTTGTTTCGGAAGAATGTTCTTGTGGCCTGGTTACAAACACTCCTTTAAGGTCATTTCCATCTGTTTCAAACAGGAGGAGGTACTGATAGGTTGATGAATTATTTCCTTTACTATAACTGGGACCATCGGACTGTAGTGGATAATGTACCAACCGTGTTTCACACAATTGTACATAATTCCTTTTGTATATATTATGCTTGTATCTTCGCTCTTCCCTCGCACTAAAACAAACATGAAAATTCATGTCTGGTTTTTCCTCTGTAATATTGTCTGTCTTGTGAACTTATGTCCTGTTGCCTTGAGGTTTTGTATATAAGGAGAGTGTTCTACAATAATATATCTCAGTCGTTTCCAATCTGCCTTTGAGTTCACACCCTTACTCGGCGCCGTCACAATAACCTTAGTTTCACACCTCCACACTATATGCTAAGACACTCAGGTTAAGATACAGACACGGTATCAAAAGTTAGGTTAGATGGGGGAACCTTGGGTTCAGTCGTATTCCTGTTTGTTTCGATGGAAAAATATGGTTTTCTAGCCATGTAGATACCTCAGGAATTGTAAATGGCGACTAAGTTCTATTACCAAGAGAAAATGGGAATTGAAACAAATAGGTGGAAACTGTTCGTTACAAAAATTACACAAAGTGATTTGACAAAAAGTATTACAAAATATGAACAGGATCGTCGCATATGCAAATGTTGTTCAGTATTTAATATTTACCTATTTTACTTCATATAGAGATGAGCCGATAAATTGCTAGTAAACTTATCATCTGTCAAAGAATCATGTAAGCAGAAGGGTATTTGATTGTTAATGATTGATAAAGGGAATACTATAAAAAAAAAAATATGAATAGTTGCACTTACATAAAACCCTTGGCATAACTGCCATACGAAATTTATTAGTAAAATCGCAATTCTCTTCTATCTGAAGGGCAGAAGGATTTCTAGATAGAAATGCCATACGAAATTTATTAGTAAAATCCCAATTCTCTTCTATCTGAAGGGCAGAAGGATTTCTAGATAGAAATGCCATACGAAATTATTAGTAAAATCCCAATTCTCTTCTATCTGAAGGGCAGAAGGATTTCTAGATAGAAATGCCATACAAAATTTATTAGTAAAATCCCAATTCTCTTCTATCTGAAGGGCAGAAGGATTTCTAGATAGAAATGCCATACGAAATTTATTAGTAAAATCCCAAGTCTCTTCTATCTAAAGGGCAGAAGGATTTCTAGATAGAAATGCCATACGAAATTTATTAGTAAAATCCCAAGTCTCTTCTATCTAAAGGGCAGAAGGATTTCTAGATAGAAATGCCATACGAAATTTATTAGTAAAATCCCAATTCTCTTCTATCTAAAGGGCAGAAGGATTTCTAGATAGAAATGCCATACGAAATTTATTAGTAAAATCCCAATTCTCTTCTATCTAAAGGGCAGAAGGATTTCTAGATAGAAATGCCATACGAAATTTATTAGTAAAATCCCAATTCTCTTCTATCTAAAGGGCAGAAGGATTTCTAGATAGAAATGCCATACGAAATTTATTAGTAAAATCCCAATTCTCTTCTATCTAAAGGGCAGAAGGATTTCTAGATAGAAATGCCATACGAAATTTATTAGTAAAATCCCAATCCTCTTCTATCTAAAGGGCAGAAGGATTTCTAGATAGAAATGCCATACGAAATTTATTAGTAAAATCCCAATTCTCTTCTATCTAAAGGGCAGAAGGATTTCTAGATAGAAAAGGTATAACCGAAAACAGATAAATCATAGGGGAAAATGGTCCCCTCAGTATCATTAATTAAAGCGTAGTACCAGAAAACTCGGTCAGACACATCAAATTACAAAACTGTCACAAGCGCATTCGTGCTGCACCGACAAATAAAATCACTAACGCTTTAGATGATTGACACCAAAAAAAAAAAAATGCAAAATGATAACTGACAAGTTACCGAGAACTAAAATGAACGCTGGGGGAAAGAATTAACAGAGGCAAATGGTCCCCATTCCATTGCTATAAATGAATTGTCAAAGTTCATATATGCGATTTCACACATCGTATGCACATAACCAATGTATATATACAATAACACCAAAACAAATTAGTGATACGATTTTGCAAATTACTGCATCCATACGCAACTATATGCCCGCTGCACTCACAAACATAAATGTCAATTCAATTTATATAGTGATTTATGTATATAAACAAAAATGCATACACAAGTAGCCAAGAAATTATTAAAGCTTAATAAATACAGACTTTATTAAGAACATGCACTTCAATGCATATGTATTCCCATGTTAGTCGAAAAAAAGAAATTTTGTTTATATTTCATTAAAATTAAGTATATTATAGAGTGATCTCCAAATAGGTATTCAGTCTATTTATGAATAGGTTTAGATATGAATCTCTCTCTCTCTCTCTCTCTCTCTCTCTCTCTCTCTCTCTCTCTCTCATTAACGAATCAAAGTGACGGACTGGGCACAAAACATAAACAAGTCAACGAACACAAAGAAACAATAATATTTACATACTGTGGAGAGAGAGGAGAGAGAGAGAGGAGAGAGAGAGAGAGAGAGGAGAGAGAGAGAGAGAGAGAGAGAGAGAGAGAGAGAGAGAGAGAATAGTCCTTTTGAACGGTGCGATATCAGATCATTGCCCAGCGATGAGCCTCATAATGCCTAATTTGCATATTACGATCGCACCATGAGACACTGCCATATGTCCTTCTCCCAAAGTCCCTTTCCCCCAAACCACTCCCAGTGACCTATGGGATTCGTCATTTGATTTATGAAATGTCAGCAGCATAACTGACCTTGAACGCTGGAAATACTCACAAACAATCAATTTTGGAAGTTGGCAGTGTTATACATTTAAAAAAAAAAACGTAACTTCAATAGGAAATTATTCGTAAAAATATACGGGTCTCAGTCGTATTTCAGTAAAATACAGGCGACCGTGATTTTTACCTTATTTTGTTATCATCTCTTACGGGTTGGTGACCGTAATATCACAAATTTACGGCAATATATCAGCTTTTAAAACGGTAAATACCAGGCACATTTATTCCAGGATTTTTACCGTTTTTTTTACGGGAAATGTTTAACAATGTAATTGACTCCTAAAGTTCGAAATATAAGCAAGAAACCGACATAGAACGATAAATCGTCATAGGACGTTCACAATGACATAAAATCGACTCCAAACGTTCCAGATATTCATATGAAATCGACTTTGAACAGCCAAAATTGTCATGAGAAATCGACTTCGGATGTCCGAAAGATGCTGAGGGAGGAATAGTGGGAATATTTTGGGAATGAGATAAGAGACGGAAGGCAGAATAAATATGGCTCTTTCCAGGCGCTTATGTTAAATACGGATGTGTGATAACGGATTCAAGGATGGATAGAGTGGTTGGAGTGTTGCATGGAAGAGTTTATTTTTTATTATTGTTTTATGAGAGGATGGAAGGATGAAGAAATAAATATCTTTACTATTATCATAGATATAATAATAATAATAATAAATAATAATAATAATAATAATAATAATTAAAATGTTAATTACTATTATTTTAGTATTATAAACAGCAATTTCTTAAAACAAGTATCAATATTAGGTTTTTTGTACATCTGATCTAAATGAAACTCATGTCATTAAAATAAAACTTCCCCTTACTGATTTATAGTGGTCAAGATAACATTGCTAAAAATCTATGAAATCTGTCAATATTTAACAACAACGATATTAATTTATGGCGAGAAAATCAGATTAAATAAACAATTTTGTTTTTATCACCTAATCAAACAATATCATTGAAGTATTTGATAAAACATTAATCCCACCTTCAATAGGAAAGCGAGTTAATGGACATTATCGTAAGGAAACTTAATGAAGAAATTTATATTCAAATTGGTTATCCTTCTTAAGGGTTTGTCACTATCCCATATCTGCACACAGTTGGAGCAAAACCAAAGAGAGATAAAGTATGAAAGGGACAATATTTTATAAAAAGTTGCTAGGATCAGACCAGGCATTGTGTATGGTTGAATTGAGGTGAAATGGAGAACCTTGAGAAAAAAAAAATTGGATTTTCAGTTAAGTTCTTAGAAGAGTGAAGCATACAGTCAGAGCCAAAGAAAGAGAAAATAAGAAAGGGACAATATTTTATAGAAAAATTGCTAGGATCAGCCCAGGCATTATAATGTATGGCTGAATTAAGGTGAAATGGAGAACCTTGAGAAAAAAAAATTGGATTTTCAGAGTTGAGTTCTTAGAAGCGCGAAGTTCCTTAGATTCCTGTCAGGTCTTAAGAAATTTTTCAAAGAAATCGAGAAAAATGGAAGGATAGATATTTGATATTAGAAGGAAGAAGTGATATACTTCTAATCTATACATGAATATGCATAATTAATCCATGTTTGTAAATATTTGCAATACGACTACTGGCTTATGGACAGTCAAGTAGAATGATAATGAGTACTCCATACAAGATAAAATACTCACATGGGTTGGAAAATATAGGTGTACGCTGAAGAGAATGGGTTCACTATCAGTAAATTGAGAGAGAGAGAGAGAGAGAGAGAGAGAGAGAGAGAGAGAGAGAGAGAAAAGTAGGTTAATATTACTGTCGTATCTTTAAAATATTTCAAGGTTACTGACTAAGAATTACTTACATAGTCTAATGACAAAACTATAAATATAACATCAGGCACCTTAAGCCAGAGAGAGAGAGAGAGAGAGAGAGAGAGAGAGAGAGAGAGAGAGTGCCGCACCTATAATGCAAGATACGAACTTCTCCTTTTCGAAGAAAATATATACAAAAGATGTCAAGCGAATTTAATGATATTAAATGATAAATGTTACAGAGCAGTTGAAGCTAAGGTAGATACATTATAAATGAATACAAATATCTAAAAATCTTAATGTGTGTTTAAAAATATTAAAAGGAATTTTTTTTCCTGGTATGGAACATTTGAAAGATATGAATACACACCTAAAGATTTCAGCAACAAGTAACTCCCTCTCTCTCTCTCTCTCTCTCTCTCTCTCTCTCTCTCTCTCCAGTAAACAATAACACGGTAAACAAGTCCAAGAATAAGTTAGACAAGATCATAAGAACTCTCTAAATGCTTAAACTAAATTGCTCTGCCAAACACCAAATGGAGTCTCCGCGGATGGACTAAGTCTTTGAGACATCCAAAATCCTTGTAACTCCTTGTAATAATCTCTCTCTCTCTCTCTCTCTCTCTCTCTCTCTCTCTCTCTCAGAGCAATATGGAGATGTATTCCGTCCCGGCGGAGAGTGAGGGAAGTGCGCAACATGTCAGGAACATGAGGAATAATCTCTCGCTCGATTTGGAAGAAGAGAAAGAGACATAACAGAAAAGACACAAAAGGTCAAGGAAGAGAGCTATGTTGTAGCGAAGGAGTAATATTAAACGGGAAGGGAAACAAATGGAGGAAGATGAGAAGAAACACCCGAGAGGAACTGGGGTAAAGAGGAAAGATAAAGGAATAAGTGAGCAGTATAAATGATAAGAAGAGTTAGAGTAGAATATATGTGTATGTATATATGTATATATATATATATATATATATACATACATGAGACCACGAGCTGAAGTAGAGGAAAGATAAAGGGAATGAGTGAGCAGTATAAAGGATAAGAATGAGAAGAGTAAGAGTGGGAAAAGATTTATATATATATATATATATATATATATATAATTGATATGGGAGACTAAGAAAGAAAATGAAAAATAAGATTTAAGATTTAACACCTTATGAGACAAATACAACCATATAAGATAAGATAAAAATAACCAAAAGATAAGACATGGATAACCGAGAAGAAACCAAGGATGAATAAATCTGACGAGACAATAAAAATTTAAAATAAAAATAAATTGATAAATGGAAAAAAGTTAGTCCCAGACATGTAAAAAAAAAATAATGAAATAAAAGTAGACTACGGGTGAAAACAGAGCACAAATTTAATCAAATAAATTAAGACGAAAAATGGAAGAAAACCCAGAATTAATGCAAACTGAATTGTGTTATGTTACGACTGCCCCACCTTATGTGGGACACAGGTTCTAGTGTTGGCAACCCGTCGAAACTGAATAAAGAAAAGGCATAATAGGAACTAAAGTATAACCAAAGACATAAAGGAGATTTAAGACAGGAAATCTGCTATAAAATGACAGATGGGAACTGAAGACAGGAATTCTAAAGAAACCGAAGAATATCTGATATGGAATAAAATGTGAAATGGGAAAAATAAACAGCTGATAACTGAGGAATTGCATTGAAGAAGAAAAGAAAAAAATAACTGAAGTATAACCAAAGACATAAGGGAGACTTAAGACAGTAAAGTTGTTACGGAATGACAGACGAGAACCAAAGACAAAAATTCAAGACACCGAAGAATATCCGATATGGAAAAAATATGAAATCGAAAAAAATAAACAGCTGATAACTGAGGAAACTCTTATTCTTACTAAGGCTGAATTGCGACATTTTATCTTAATAAGTACTCTGAACTGCCAGGGGATCTAATATTGTTAGTTACATATTGCAGATGTCACTCAGTCAACATTTAGGTAGGAAGATGTCTGTTACGAATAATAGATAGAGACGGAATTGAAATAGAAATGGTGGTATAAGGTAACTATAAAAGGACATGGGCATATTTTTCATAGATGCGTTTGAAATGACTGAATACGACATGCTTACAAAATCAATATGACACACACACACATTATGTATGTATATATATATATATATATATACATATATATATATATATATATGTATATATATATATATATACACACACATATATACATATATATATATATATATATACACACACATATATACATAGATATATATATATATATATATATACATATATATATATATACAAGAAGAGAGAGAGAGAGAGAGAGAGAGAGAGAGAGAGACTGACTAAATTAGGACCAGTAAAGAAAATATAATCACTAAAAAAATCAGCTATAAACAAAGAAAGTGAGATTAAGAAGTAGCAAGTAGGGAGGACAACAGATTGACACCAGATAGAGTAAAAAAACACGCATAAAAACATGGAGAGAGAGAGAGAGAGAGAGAGAGAGAGAGAGAGAGAGAGAGAGAGCATCATGGGACTACATAAACACACGAGCAAATGTCAAACTGTGCTGAGGGACTAAATTATGTGGCGGATATGTCCCTGTGACTGGATAAAACAGGAAGAGGGGAGAGAGAGAGAGAGAGAGAGAGAGAGAGAGAGAGAGAGAATATGGAACCACAGTTTAAAAAATTATTAGCAAAAGGATTATAGTATAGATTAATCATACAATTTAAAAGAGCAATGGATAGACAAGATTACTGTAGGTAATTTTGAATAAATATTGTGATATCGGGGAAACGTAAAGATTATCGGGAATTGAGACAGGAAGAACACTTGAAATAAATATGTACTTAGATGCAAAACTTACATTGTTAAAAACAACCGTAATTTTAATCCGAAATTATCCTTAAAATTATACTGTTATCAGCTGTATTTCAGTAAAATACAGGCGACCGTAATTTTCACCCTACTTTGTTAATATCTATTTCGGGTTGGTGACCGTAATACCACTCATTAACGTCAATATATCCGTTTTTAAAAACTGTAAATGCTTGGCAACATTTATTCCAGAATTTTTACTGTTTTTAATGCAAATTTTCAAGAGTACAGTATATAAACAAGTATAAGTATCGTAGTAGGTGTTTAAAAATAATCCATGAACACTTTCAAAACGCTACACTTATTATCATTTGTATAACTACATATTACTTTGTATGAGCATAAAAAATATATACTAAAGTTTGAACATTCTCTAAATTACAGCACTGCATATAATACAGGCAACATGTGTAACAGTAGACTAAGAACTGAAAGATTAACATAATACTAATTGGGTTTCGCATAATATTTGATTTATGGGCAATATTCTAAAATCCACCGCAAAGAATATTAAACAGGATAGAAATATCATACTCATGAGTGTTTATTTGAACAAATGTCTGATTAATATTAAGAAAATAGATAAGGGATAACATTACATTCTGTATATCATAAATGCGATACTATGAGAGAGAGAGAGAGAGAGAGAGAGAGAGAGAGAGAGAGATATCAAAAAGACACAAGAAGATAAAAATACTTCAATAGTAAAGCAGTGTAAGAAGACATAAAAGAAAACCGAAAAAGGAGAAAAGGTAGATATTTCCCTAAAAAGGAAGCGGAGATGTGAAAGGAAGCGGAGATGTGAAAAGAAGAGAGAAAAACCTGCGAGAAGAGATGTGGAGGAGAGGACTAAGGTGTCGTGTTGAAGAGATTCAACTTCAGTCTCAAGATGGGGTATCGCGTGGCACTGCCAGGGAATACTGAAAGGAGAGGGGATTAGAGTGATCTGAGTGAGAGAGAGAGAGAGAGAGAGAGAGAGAGAGAGAGAGAGAGAGAGAGAGAGAGAGCAAACTTAACTAAATCAGTAATTTTTACACTAAAATGTTTCAACATTTTACAAATGGCAGACTTTTCATGCTATACAGTACAGTATAACAGGGATAGAGGGAGTATTAACTATTATTATACAATTGGTGATGCTTTACTTTGTGAGAGAGAGAGAGAGAGAGAGAGAGAGAGAGAGAGAGAGAGAGAGAGAGAGAGAGAGAGAGAGAGAGAGAGAGAGAGTCTACAGCCTGGTACATGCAAAAGCTTCAGAGTAGTTTCTTCCCGAAGGAAAATAATTTTCAAGAAAATGTAAGATAACAGCAAAAGAGAATAACATCAGAACAGAAGACAAGTTGATAATCAAATAAAGAATCAGACAGAAGATTGACACTACTAATATTCGATGTTAAAGTTGATTACTAATGAAGAATTAAAAAATAAAAAGAACGTAATTTTCCCTGCGAGAGTTCTAACGAGTCAATGCGCAGCGGAAAAAAAAAAAAATACGAATCAGGAAGGGCAATGGAATTAACGCTAGAAATCAAACAAAATAAAATCCTGATAATAAAATCGAGATAGCGCCTTCACCTACAACGGAAAGCGGTGATACGGAAAATCATATTAAACATCATGGAAACCCTGTATTGTGACAGGGTGAGCAATCAGCTTAAATGGTTAGGCACACACACACACTCCACATAGAAACACACACGAGCACGACATAGGAGGATGAACAGCTTAGG
>NC_090733.1:130963834-130968834 GCF_036898095.1 Palaemon carinicauda | reverse complement strand
TCTAACAAGGAATGCGGTGGAGTAACTATATAAAGGGAAAACATGAGAAGAATGTGGTGGAAAAAATTGCTATGAGTAATAATAATACATTTTAAAAACTAGCAATTGTAAAACATGGCAATTAATGTCACGTTTTCATTAAAATAAAAATTGCATGGCAGAAAATTACTACATTTCTAAGAACCTATCGGTAATAATATCGGGCAAATATATTTTCTTAAAATGACAAACTGCAAGGGGATGAGCAATACAACATTATGAAAATAATTTAATCCTAAATGATAAATATATCACATGAAAGCCATAAGTTGTTAAGTGGACCATGAGCATGAATATAGATGTAACTTTTACCTATTACCATTTTTTTTCATGATGACATAAGTTGCAAAGACAGGCGACTACTATAATTCTTTATGTTTAAGAATCCCGGAAAATTATGCATACCAAAAAGGGTGAAAGTTTAAAGTTTAAGGACGTCCTTAAACTGATGACAAATCCCCATCTTTAATTGTGGGTAGGTTAAATCATTATTGAAACAGTGAAAAACCAGAGAATTCCATATAATATATTTAAGATTGTTGTTTACCTTCGGGTTTTCGAATGATTTTATTATATAGAAAGATCGCTAAGTGCCCGACTGAATCACATCCTTTTTTTTTTTTTTTTTAAACATCCAGACAATATTTCTATAAAAACAAACTGTTCGGAAGTGGTAATATTCGTCACGTCAATAGTTGAACGAAATAACCTTTTATGGTTGGAACTTACTATTTCTTTTATCATTAAACTTTATAATAGTTCTCAATCATACGAGACAAGCCTGGAATTTCATTAACTTCAACATATTGCCCTTCCATGATAAAGGAAAAACCTTGACGAAAAAAAAAATATAATTATTAAAAAAACAAATTGTTTACTTGGGTGGAATTATCTTTGGGTGGAATTTTCTTTGGGTAGAATTTTCATGGGTGGAATTTTCCTGTCACGGTGAAACCAATTTAACAATCAGTCTATTTCCACCCGTCTTCAGACAGTGTACGTGAATCAAATGACCTGAAAGCCCTATCCTCTACCCTATGAAGGAAAGGTAATTTCACCGGACGATGAGCCGGTAATGATCCCTATTCATAGCTTCTTTCCCATTTGATGTTTATTCATTATGTCTCCTATTCAGAATCTCCAGGAATATCAGTGCAGTCGGAAAGTGCGTGATTTCTAAACTAGGACGACTTTCAGATTTGATTGATATAGTGATGCAATTTTCTGCACAGCAAGGGCCCGCATTTTATGAGAGAGAGAGAGAGAGAGAGAGAGAGAGAGAGAGAGAGAGAGAGAGAGAGTCATATATTAATGTTTAAAGTTTCCTTAAAAGACAAGTTGTTTCTACTCGATTTCTTTCGTAAGTGCAATATCAATAAACCGTGAGTTTTCTTAATGCAATTGAATATTGATATTTCAAACGTTACATAGGCATGAAATAAAATACATAACAGAAAATACAAATATGGCGGAATAATACCGATAAATACAATGTGATTTGACGATAACCCCGTAGTTGCTATGGTTGAAATAAGATATGAGAGAGAGAGAGAGAGAGAGAGAGAGAGAGAGAGAGAGAGAGACTAACTTAATTTCGCAGCCTTAATCAGACTTATCTCCACGTAGCACCAAACAGCAATCAGCCAACCCTGAAGACAAAGAAAAAGGAATAAAAAAGGGGAGACTAGAAAGCAATAATGGAAAATCCACCATAAAGTCTGACCATAAAAACATATCTTTCATTTATGAGGCAGGGATAAAACTATAGGATAAAACGGAAATCCTTCCTACAATACGCTTCTTGTCCTATGGCGTATCGCTGGGGGCCCCTGGCGTAGGAAATAACATAGGCTCGTTTTATCTTTGAAGGAGCGGAGGCGGGAGTTTCCTTCGAAAGCGAATTTGCCTTTTTTTTTATTACAAGTTTCGAGTTAGGATGGAAGTGTACATGTTTGCAATGTGGTTTTGGTCTGATATTTGTTCTGAAATTCAATATTTTGTGAGATATGTACTTAAAGCTTATTCATATTTTCTTTCTTCACTTGTATTGATAACATTTAGTTGTAGATGTGTATTTCTCAGTAATTTTAGTCTTTTCTGCTCTGTAAGGATGGAAGTGTACATGTTTGCAATGTGGTTTTGTTCTGATATTTGACCTGGAATTCAATATTTTGTGAGATATGTACTTAAAGCTTATTCATATTTTTTTTCTTCACTTGTATTGATAACATTTAGTTGTAGATGTATATTTCTCAGTAATTTTAGTCTATTCTGCTCTGTATCATAAAAAAGAGACATTAATCCCTACGGAGTACTTATACATAAAGTCCTTCCCTCTACGTAACGCCTTGGTTATTTACATTATTTCTTCCGGCAACTTTCTGGTTTGCAGCATTCCGCCTACTTTATTCAAATGTAATTATATTGTCAAATTAGGCTCGCGTTTAACAAGGCTTAAGGAAAAACACAATACATACATACTGTATGTGAGTATACTGTATGTCCTGTATATATATATATATATATATATATATATATATATATATATATATATATACACACACACATATATATATATATATATATATACACATATATATATATAATATATATATATATACACATATATACTTATATTTATATATATATATATATTTATATATATATATTTATATATATATTTATATATATATATGTATATATATATGTATATGCATATATACTGTATATATATCTATATATATGTATATATATATATGTATATATATATATATATACTGTATATACATATATGTATATATACTGTATATATAAGTATATATATATATGTATATATATAAGTATATATATATATATATATATATATATATATATATATACTATATATATATATATATATATACAGGTATATATATATATATATGTGTGTCTGTATGCATATATATATATATATATATATATATATATATATATATATATACTGTATATATGTATATATATACATATATATATATACTGTATATATACATATACTGTATATATATGTATATATATGTATATATATATATACATATATATACTGTATATATACATATACTGTATAATATATATATATATATACAGATACATATATATATATATATATATATATGTGTGTGTGTGTGTGTGTATGTAATTCATATGCATGTATAGAGGTAAAATATATTCAAGAAATTGTGCATTTCATTACATAGGTATAAACCAACCAAACAAAGAACGAAAAGTAATTTGTTAAGCTCTAGAACAGACCATTCACCTTTCTCTTCAGAATACAAATGGTCAGAATTTTAAAAAGAGGTCCAAAAAGGTTTGTATAACAATACAGACAACAAAAGAATTTATGCCACAGTCACAACACCCAAATCCTTCACCGAGATTTGTTCAATTTTTTTTTAATATTGTTCTAGACAATCTTATCTAAAACAGTACTACTTTTGATTGCTTTTGATTGAAGTTAACACTACTGTTCTTAAATTAGATTCAATAAGTTTTCATTTTTGCATATGAGCCATATAAGTGGTCAGTTGGTTAATATTTTCAAAATCCGGATAAGAGATACAACCCTTGGTTCACATTTGTAAGGTGTAAGGTTTGCTTCCGACCTACTGCCCCATTACCTTTAGCTTCCATAGGATCAGGCAGTGCTCTGCATTGATGGGTATCAGCGATACCAGGAATGAACGGTAATGACGTCACCCACTCAAAAACAAAAGCCATGAGTCTGGCAACAAACAGTGCTACCAGATCCAGTTTGACTCATGGTCTCCTGGCACGTTCACTGGGAAAGACTATAGTCAATTTCTTTTAGCGAGGCAGATTTGCACCGACTCGCAGCGGTGCCCTTTTAGCTCGGAAAAGTTTCCCGATCGCTGATTGGTTGGACAAGATGATTCTGACCAATCAGAGAGCAGGAAACTTTTCCGAGCTAAAAGGGCACTGCTGCGAGTCGGTGCAAATCTGCCTCGCTAAAAGAAATCGACTTTAGTAGGCAAAGTAAAAAAAAAATCAATGTTGACGCAAACACAATAGTAGAAAGTAGAACTTTCCATCCAGATAACATTGCTATGATGTGGAGCAACATTACAAAGAAAATATAAAATATGGCATTCTTCAGCATCATAATTAATACATTTTTCCAGGCCAAAGAAATGTGCATAAGGAAGGGTGCGGGGAGTGATTATGTGATGGGAGCAGAGAGACTCAAGTAAAGGCAGCATACTAACAACAAACTTTATTCCAGAGAGACAACACGGGTATTTATAGACCACCAAAGGGTCCCATAAGGGTGATAATTGCATGTTTACAATCCAAGGTTCTTGTTGAGGACGTTGGTATTGGTATAACAGAATGATTAAGAGTTCAAATTAGCTTGTTACATTTAACTAAACTTTTACGTGAAGTACGTTGGCGGTCTAATATTGAGGAAATTGTAGATAGGCATCCTTCTTCATTTGTATATGCGTTGCTTGCTGCACGTTCAACATAAGCGACCCCTACTCGTTATGAGGAAAACTTCTTTGCAATAGTTATGATTATTGGAAAATCATAACTAAAGACGAAAATCTGATTATTTTTCCTAAAAGCAACACAAGGCATGTTATTTTCGTTGCTAATTTCACGGAGACCGTTCCCAGCTACATTACCAAAATAGTTTGAATTATCATTCTTAGATTGCAATAACGCCTTTAGTTGGTGCAAGGCTTGTTGAAAGACCTCATGTACCGATAAAATGCATTTACTGTTCTATTGTTAGGGTCTGGTGGTTTATGCAACATTAACAAATGAAGTACTCGACCCACGTTTATTTCTGTTCCTAAATTCGTCATTCTACAAATTCCATAAACAAGGATTCTGTCAATATAGTTGGACTAATGATTTTCGCTTCTAACCCATTTCCCTTTGATAATCAGTTTACGTAACAT
>NC_090733.1:130956334-130961334 GCF_036898095.1 Palaemon carinicauda | reverse complement strand
ACCAGATTTAGTAGTCATATTGATGAATCTGTAATATTTTGGATAAAGTATATCAAAGCACCAGTGCATTGCAGTACTTTCAAAATAATTGCAATGTTAAAAGGCAAATATTTTTATTCTTTTTTTGTTTGTTTTTGAACATTACGCAAAACCTACTAAACCAATTTCAACGAAACTTGAAGGACATGTGGTGTTTAACTCATGGACAAACCCATTACATTTTGAAGAAAATACTTCTAAGTAAAAGAAAGCAGTAGAATTAAGAACAAAATAAGACTGTTTGGCGAGGCGAAGGCATGCTCTCTCCTGAGCGCCCCTCTAGTTTCTTTGTTATTCTTTCGTCGTAACAAGATTTTCTGAAACACATTCAAGAAAGAGTTTTCCCTCTCGTACACTGCTTCCCCCTAATAAACAATCATCTTTGAAAATAGGGACCGCCTGTCTTTATCTAGATGAAAGACCACCCGTGTAAATTCACTTAAATCCTTCAAGACTCTTTCTCTAGAGGCGAGCGCCTCAGCATCAACGGCTTCGCTAGGATATCCAACCACATCTCCTTCAAGCCAACCCTACTCGTCTCTTCGGGAGGACGGAGTCCCACGTTTCGCAGAGGAGGCTAATATTACCTTTCATCTGGGATCATCTTGAGACTTAAGATCAGATGCCTCCGACTTCCGACAAAGCCCCTCGAAGATTTGTCTTCGAACTCAGAAAAGGACGAGGGATTGTAGTCTATGTAGGACTACTTGGGTAATACTACTCTTTTTGAAGTGGCTGACAGCGCTATGTTTGTGTGTGTGTGTCTGATAGAGAGAGAGAGAGAGAGAGAGAGAGAGAGAGAAGAGAGAGAGAGAGAGAGAGAGAGAGAGAGAGAGAGGAGAAATATTGTTTGTGTATTGTCAAGAGCTAAACCATTTCAGATCTTATTTCCAAAGAATGTTTTCTATAATGACCTGTTATTTTCAAGAATTATTCAGCAATACAACGCAAAAATCAAGCTGAGCTTTACCATTTATTCATATCTATACTAGTCTTAATTGTAACTTCTACAGCTACTGCTAATCATATTTAGATAACCATCCTTCTGAAAAAAAATATATAGAAAATAATGAAATATTGATAGCAAACAGAATTAAACTAAAAAATAAGTTTGTTTTTGCACTGCTAGCGATCAAAGGGGTTCAAAGCTTTTTTTTATCTACAATCCATAATTATTTGTAATATTATTTTTGGTCCCCTTGGGCTAATAAGGGAATGAATATACCGGAGACAGATTCTTTACAATCGAAAATCGACAAAAGTAACAAACAGAAAAAGATGACACCCAAACATTGTTCTCCCCACTATAGTAAACTAACAATGTTTGATGAGGGAAAGGGAGTGGTAGTATTCGTCTAGTTGAGGATACTCGAGTTACAAGTTACGATTAGTTAGTATCCAAATATCCAAACCTGGTTATTCCATTCGAAACACTACATCAGTAGGATGATATTACCACATTTCATATACGGTAATAAACAAATACAAATGGAAATATATGAATATATCAACCCAAAAAATAAATGTAATAAAGGCTAATCATTGACGTAAACATTTTGATTACTCCTTTAATGCAGTCACGGAGACAAGTATGCTAATCCTAAAACAGCTCAAAAAAAAAAAAAAAAAAAAAAAAAAAAAAAAAAAAAAAAAAAAAAAAAAAACTACTACTACTACTAATAATAATAATGAATGAATGGGTTTAGTCCGTTAAGTATATACAGACCCGCCGATTGAAAAGAGACAGGATATTTGCAATAGAAGTACCGAAGAACTTAAGAAAAATGTCACATTCTGGAAATTAGTCTTTCGCATAGTTCCCACAGAAATGAAAAATACAATAGGAAGATAAAAGTAACAAAATATATCTATATAATGGTCCCTGTCCAGAGACTATAAAAACCACGGTCCCTGTCCAGACTATAAAAACCACGGTCCCTGTCCAGAGACTATAAAAACCACGGTCCCTGTCCAGAGACTATAAAAACCACGGTCCCTGTCCAGAGACTATAAAAACCACATGAAATAAACAAATCAAAACAACTACATAGAAATCTTTATGTAATCACATCAGGAACTCCGACAGAAATATAAAAATAATACACCATCAAAATCTTAAGAAAAAGGTTTTTCAGTTCATAGTAACTTTTACCTTTGATCCAGCGCTCATCTCTTTCATCTTTTGATTTTCAGACTTTGCGCCCAATACAGGCACACTCTTAGGGAATTTGCACAGCGATGTTGTCAATATTTATACACATTCTTCCTCTGATGTTGATGTTATTGTAGTTTCTGGGAGATGGAAGCTTTCTCCCTTTGAAATTTGCAATCCTTTCTGTTCTCTTTGGAGGATAATTTTCCCTTTTTTCTGTTTTAATTTCATGTTTGAGTTTTATATACTTTTACAAGCGATAGATTTCGTTCTTATTGTCCTTCTTAGATGGAATAGTTTCCATTTTCTACCTGAAATTTGCAATCCTTTCTGTTCTCTTTGGAGGATAATTTTCCCTTTTTCGGTTTTAATTTCATGTTTGAGTTTTATATACTTTTACAAGCGATAGATTTCGTTCTTATTGTCCTTCTTAGATGGAATAGTTTCCATTTTCTACCTGAAATTTGCAATCCTTTCTGTTCTCTTTGGAGGATAATTTTCCTTTTTTTTTCTGTTTTAATTTCATGTTTGGGTTTTATATACTTTTACAAGCGATAGATTTCGTTCTTATTGTCCTTCTTAGATGGAATAGTTTCCATTTTCTACCTGTGATTCTATTTACAGTGATTCATGTTTTTTCCCTTTGAAATTTGCAATCCTTTCTGTTCTCTTTGGAGGATAATTTTCCTTTTTACGGTTTTAATTTCATGTTTGAGTTTTTATATACTTTTACAAGCGATAGATTTCGTTCTTATTGTCCTTCTTAGATGGAATAGTTTCCATTTTCTACCTGAAATTTGCAATCCTTTCTGTTCTCTTTGGAGGATAATTTTCCATTTTTGCTGTTTTAATTTCATGTTTGAGTTTTATATACTTTTACAAGCGATAGATTTGTGTTCTTATTGTCCTTCTTAGATGAAATAGTTTCCATTTTCTACCTGAAATTTGCAATCCTTTCTGTTCTCTTTGGAGGATAATTTTCCTTTTTTTCTGTTTTAATTTCATGTTTGAGTTTTATATACTTTTACAAGCGATAGATTTGTGTTCTTATTGTCCTTCTTAGATGGAATAGTTTCCATTTTCTACCTGAAATTTGCAATCCTTTCTGTTCTCTTTGGAGGATAATTTTCCTCTTTTTCCTGTTTTAATTTCATGTTTGAGTTTTTATATACTTTTACAAGCGATAGATTTCGTTCTTATTGTCCTTCTTAGATGGAATAATTTCCATTTTCTACCTGAAATTTGCAATCCTTTCTGTTCTCTTTGGAAGATAATTTTCCTTTTTTTTCTGTTTTAATTTCATGTTTGAGTTTTTATATACTTTTACAAGCGATAGATTTCGTTCTTATTGTCCTTCTTAGATGGAATAGTTTCCATTTTCTACCTGTGATTCTATTTACAGTGGTTCATGTTTCAAACAGACTTAATGCTTTCTACATAAGGAGGTGTATTCATTTTGCTCACGGTTTGGTGATTAAATTCTAACCTTTGAACAAATTGTTACAGCTTCAGCAGCTATAGTTACCGCTTACTTGTTTCTTTTAAGAATCTTACTTGATTTTCATTGTTATCACTTGTAATAATGTATATTTCTAAATATATGATTATAAAACTGTAAAAATAACGAAGGAAGTTTGTTATTGTACGCAAATATAGCAAAGAATTAAAAGATAAAATAACACAAGAATATGGACTTAGTTCTTTCGTAAACTCTTTAATTCATGATACAATGTCCATCTCTATGGATGAAACATTAAATTTAATTGAATACCGTAAGCAAATAAAAGGATGAAAGAAAACTTAAAAGTCTAAGGGTGAATAGGAGTTATTGAGTAAGTAAGAAATGCAAACTTTAATTACATGAATGCCTTCAATGCTTAACTAAGGGTATTTCAGTGTTGAATGAGTAAATCAGAAAGTAAAAATATGAATAACAGCATGTATAAATGAACAAATATTGTAAAACTTCTTGGATTCTATGATATTTCATTAACTAGATATCAGTCAATGATAGAACCAATCTTAATACATACAGGCATGTTGAGGGATAATGTTATCTAGAAGAAGGGAAGCGGGAACAGAGTTCCAAAGCCATTTGAGACTATAAGTAATTTACAAAAGATAAATGATAAAGGAGGTATGCTAAACCTTATCTGAAAAGCTGAAGTTTCAGACACTGGTGATCAATAGTTAGGAAGTGGCATCACCTACAAAGTTTGATTAATCTTGAGCCACATAGGGTTGTTGTGGCTGATTGGTAACGTCTCTGCCTGGTGTTTGCCAGTCCCGCTAAGTCTCGTTAGTGCCATTAGTGTCAGCAACCTTACCAACCTTGTGAGCTAAGGATGGGGGGTTTGGGGGAGCCTCTAGGTCTATCTGTTGAGTCATCAGCAGCCATTGCCTGGCCCTCCTTGATCCTAGCTTGGGTGGAGAGGGGGCTTGGGCGCTGATCATATGAAATATGGTCAGTCTCTAGGGCAATGTCCTGCTTGATAAGGCAATGTCCATGTCCCTTGCCTCCGCCATTCATGAGCGCCCTTTAAATTTTTAAACACACACACACACAAAAGACAGAATATGATGCACATAGAAAATCTACAAGGAAGACAACTGCGATATTATAGGGGACTGAATCCTCACCCCGTAATCAAGAAGAGAATGCAGACCTAATCTCCAGGAAATGTGATACTTGCACCGACGAGATCATATGTATGTGGAAGTAGAGGCTAGGCAAGTCAAGCCCAGAAAAGGAAAGGAAATTGTATATGTGCATGGAATGGATTCCATAATAAAGTGACAGATAACAATG
>NC_090733.1:130948834-130951334 GCF_036898095.1 Palaemon carinicauda | reverse complement strand
GGCTTGGGCGCTGGTCATATGTAATATGGTCAGTCTCTTGGGCATTGTCCTGCTTGATCAGGCAATGTCACTGTCCCATGCCTCTGACATACATAATAGACTTACCGTATACATTGCGTATTCACGCTATGACTATATACGCGTTAGAGAGACTCTAACTATGGTAAGCAGCATTTCTAAGAGACGGACACTCCAAAATTAAACCATTGTTCTCCAGTCTTGTGTAGTGCCATAGCCTCTGTACCATGGTCTTCCACAGTCTTGGATTAGAGTTCACTTGCTTGAGAGTACACTCGGGAAAGCTATTCTATCTTATTTCTCTTCCTCTGGTTTTTATAGTTTATATATGTAAGATCTAATTTAATGTTGTCACTGTTCTTAAGATATTTTAATTTGATTATTTGTTACTTCTCTTGTAGTTTATTTATTTCCTTGTTTCCTTTCCTCACTGGGCTATTTTTCCTTTTTGGAGCCATTGGCCTTATAGCATTTTGCTTTTCCAACTAGGGTTATAGCTTAGACTATAATTATGATAATAATAGCAATAATAATAATAATAATAATAATAATAATAATAATAATAATAATAATAATAATAAATGGACTTGCACAATAAAATCTATAGCATACATCATTTAGTTAAGCACTAAAGAGTACAGAGAATATTGTATTTAAACCAAATTACTGTTCCTATAAATGTTTAACTAAATTTATATCTTAACTCCATATCTATAATTAGCTGCTTAGACTCCCATATCAAAGTAATTTTCCACAAATCGAACAAAAAGGCTAAGCGATAATGTTAATCACTCAAACTTTAACATATTCAGACATTGAAAATACACGCATTTTTTTCTGTTTGTAAATCGGTGGACTTAACGCCATAAATTCCTTCAAATTACCCTGCAACCACCCTAGTAAACATTGAATGCTCGACATAAACAAAAAGATGCTAACATTAACTGATCTGAATGCCGAGAGATATAAACCTAGGTTAGGTCCGTCGGGGCTATTTTAATTTGTTCTTAACATACCAAGACACTTTAATCTTAACAGCATCGTTAGCACCTTATTAACGAGTAACGGTGTGTTTAAAATGGCGTTTTAAACATGCTAGATCGAAAAAAATATATTTGCAACATACGCTACCATGGTCTAAGCCATTTTAGGCTGGGCAGCCGATCGGGACTAATATCTACTCCTAAGACAAAGCAGGCATCATCATCATCATCATTATTATTATTGTTATTATTAAAAAGAAGGCAACCATGCTTACCAAATCCACATGGAAAAAACACGTTAATCGAAGAAGAAATATTTGTTACAAGTGACGATCAAAAAACTATCTTTTATGACAATTTTCTTTAACCACTCTTCCAGTCTAGTCCTAATTTAAGGAATATTTTGTGAAATGAAATTTCATTGGGTATGGAATTGATAAGTTTCACAGTCATATGCCATTATATAGTTTTTTTTCAAATCTAAAAAACTAATGGAATTATTAATTTAGAATGACACCCATATTTTTTATCTCTCTCTCTCTCTCTCTCTCTCTCTCTCTCTCTCTCTCTCTCCACACAGACTTGGAAGAACGACAAATCCGATATCTACGAAAATATGTCATTATTAAACTTTCTGACATATATACTGTGGTTACAAATTCTTCAAAAACACAAAAACCACCAATATTGTGGTTAGACAAAAACCACCAATATTGTGGTTAGACAAAAACCACCAATATTGTGGTTAGACAAAAACCACCAATATTGTGGTTAGACAAAACCTAAAAACAAAAAAAAAAAAAAAAAAAAAAACAATTATGTGGTCTTCTTCAAAGACAAAACCCCTAAACAACCAAATCTCTCCATTTCACTACACAAAATCTTTTAAAACGCCTATGACTTTTATTTCCTCTCCAAGCAGATGGATTTAATTTTGAAAGTTCCCTCTACCAAGACTAAGATTATAAGTACACCCGAACATCGTGTACTGCAGGATTAAAATCAATCGGATCCTTGCTATTAAAGGAATTTGTTTATAGTTTAGAGTCGTACATCGAATATAGCTACCAAAACATTAAAGGATTAAATCTGATGCAAAGATTGCCTCTGTGGAGGGGAAGGGCAAATTCTTTAATGGGCTCAGAACATTTTGCAATTCTTTCCAATTTCTTTCTTAATATCATATATACAGTATATATACTGTGTGTATATATATATATATATATATATATATATATATATATATATATATATATATATATATATACACATAGATATATGCACCCTGAAGAAGTGTACATAATACACGAAAGCGCTTGGTACCTGGTCTTTTCCTTTCCTGTTTCCTGTGGATTTTACACTTTAATATCTGCCACGTGCAGTTTTGTGACTGATAAGTATATATATAATATATATATATATATATATATATATATATATATATATATATATAATTATGCACATAAAATACTCAATTTTGGTAGAATATCTTATAAAAA
>NC_090733.1:130928834-130943834 GCF_036898095.1 Palaemon carinicauda | reverse complement strand
ACAATTCGCTTCTGTATCCTTCCTCCGGTCAGTGACCTGTTCGGTGCTTTGCAATAATGACCTACACGTCGCTGGCCTTCGGCTGCAAATGGCAATCGGGAGAATTGTTGCAACGCCTGGTGTTGCACTCTGAGAGAATGGGGAGAGGAAGAGCTGCCTGATGTTAACGTGTGAATAGAGACAGTCCCAAAGGGAAACATTGACACAGGGTGTCACACTAGATACAGAAGGTGAGGGTAGAATTATATTCAAGTTCGCAGTGAGGAGCAAAATTGCAAATGATAACAATAACTATATATATATATATATATATATATATATATATATATATATATATATATATATATATATATATAAATATATGCAATTCAATAATAACACTTAAATTCACGTATAAATTTCAGAAAAGGCGATCTGGTATAATAGTATTTGTATGAATACAATAAATTTCAGAAAAGGGGATCTGGTATAATAGTATTTGTATGAATACATAATGTGCGCCTATAGTTATACTCCAGTAAGAACTTGAAATTATTGAAATTAAGACTGACGAAACAAAAACAAATGCATATACAATTCAAGACTACGATACAATAGACATGCTTGTAAGAATCGAGGAAAAGTTATTAAGGTATGAGAATATTGACGCGATCTTTAAAAAATTCAAACATGTAATGGGAATAAAAAAAAAATATACTGACTATAATCATATCATGTACAATTTACACATTAAAGTATGGATAATAAAAAAAAAGTAGATGGAAGGACTGCTAACAATACATATTCAAGCAAACACATTGACACTAGCATGCAATTGTGTTCATTATAAATAAAAATAGATATATCAAAGCGGATTACAAAATATCCGGAAACAATGGATGAAAATATTAGTGGAAATACTGAAAATAAAAAAAAAAATAGTAATTATAAAAAAAGATATAAAAAGCATTGCTGATAAGACATGTTCTATAATTAATTTTCATAATAAATCGTTTTTCGTCATAAAGTTTCGATAATGGAATGGAAATTGTTCTCTCTAATGCGACTTTTATCGAAACTCTCCGAGACAAACAACGATGTTGGACGGTTAAAGTTTTAAAATATACGCTCGTCAGGTTTTAGATATTCCATTTAATGCTACTCGTATAACACTAAACATAAGGAACATGCAATTTCAAACGCCACCGCACATACATACATACATACATACATACATACATATACACACACACACACACATATATATTATATATATATATATTATATATATATATATATATATATATTATATATATATATATATATATATATATATATATATATATATATATATATATATATATATATATATATATATATATATATATATATATATATATATATATATATATATATATATATATATATATATATATATATATATATATATATATATATATATATATATATATATATATATTATATATATATATATATATGTTATATAATATATATATATATATTATATAATATATATATATATATATATAATATATATATATAATTATATATATATATATATATATATATATATATATATATATATATTTATAAGTGTGTGTTTGTGTTAACATAAGGGTTGCTGAATACCTTTAGGTGAAATCAGTGTATGGTGCAAATTATAGGGGATGAAATTGAATCTTACGAAAACTTAAAGTATGATGGGAAGTAAGTCCAGGTCAGAGGCTCCTCAATATTCAGATTTTTGTATTGATAATGTTCCTAACTTAATGAAATTCATTTAAAATTCTAGGTATAACCCTAGATAGTATAATTACTTTTGGAGAAAAAAAAAAAAAAACGTTCCATCAGTTTCTTCTTCAATTGCACCAAAAAAAATTTTTTTTTAAATGAATATTGATTTTTTAATACCAATCTGTATAACTGATAGTGCTTCTAAGTAGATGTATTCAGAAGCATCATTGATTATACAAGAATAGTATGAAATAAAATTGGCTCAATGAAAAAGTCTTTTAAGATTTTTGTTGACCATTCTATCCAAAGGAAATTTGTTAACCCTTTCATTCTATGTAATTTAGAGTGTTGTTTCCGAGTCTGGTCTTCAGCTATATTCTAAACTCAATTTATTGTGCAAAAACTTGCTGTCTATTAAATTCCTTATTCCCGATAAGGATATGAAACCCTGGGACCATCGTTCAGTTTGTTCTTTGTGCATGTTGCATAAGATTCTTCATAATTCTGACCATCCTCTACATAAAAATCTTCCCAGACTGTACCATCCTGTACGTATTAATAGATATGCAGTTAATTCTAACAGTCTTGCTTTCTCAATCATTCTACAAGTTATATTCCAGTTGTGACCAGATGATGGAATGATTTTCCTAATCTGCCAGCTGAATCGATGCAACTTCAAAAGTTAAAACTTGCTGATATGCTTTTCAACTAAACAAGTTGACATGTCTGTTTTCATAATTTATTTATGACAGAACTATTTTAACTTTGTTACCTCTCTTAAAATATTCTATATCTTCTATTCATTACTTCTTATATATAGTACATTTGTTATTATCTTATTTCCTTTCCTCAGTGGGTTACTTTCCTATTGGAGCTCTTGGTCCTTTCGCATCCGGCTTTTCTCAATAACGGTTGTAGCTTGGCTAGTAATAATAATAATAATAATAATAATAATAATAATAATAATAATAATAATAATAATAATAATAGCATCCACCTCACTCTCTACCTGAAGAAGAGGAAGGACTTATCCTCGAAACGCGTCGTAGTTTTTACTATTTTGTACCAAAGTTTTACTTGTATTTTGTGAGAATATACTTGAAAAGTCTTCCCGATTTTGTCATTTACCCGACTGATGAATTTTTCAAGTCTGCTGGCTGATTGCAGCGCTCTAGAGAAGAGAATTATCCGGAAAATAGAAAAATTGGATAAGAAAATAAACTCTGCCGATGCAGCCATTACTTTTAACTCAATAATAATAATAGTAATAATAATAATAACAAATAATATATAAATATAAGTAGGTTGGCACTTATTTCGTAAAAAAAAATAAAAAACTCATAGTGGAGAGGGGAAAGCTGTGTACCGACATTTCGCAAGGCATACAGTAAGTTCATTCGTCCTTGAAGAGTAAAATTTTAATTCTCTTATGTAATTGTAAGTTACAACAATCCTCATTCAAACAACCGACGAGTTTTCAGCCAAGGTTTTGCAATGCTTAATTTTTTTTCTCTCTCTCTCTCTCTCTCTCTCTCTCTCTCTCTCTCTCTCTCTCTCTCTCTCTCTCTCTCTCTCTCTCTCTCTCTCTCTCTCTCTCTCTATATATATAAAAACAAAAATTATGAAAAAAAATTCATTACCACAAAATACACCATCAAATTCTGTAAGGGTTTATAAATCTGACAAACACGACTAAATTCTTTCTTTATTAAAGAAAAGAACTGTTGATTATTATTTACAATTAGGAACAACAACACCGCAAACTCATTGACCCGTAAATTGAAAACAATAATTATGTTTTTCATAGCTAAGCCCAAACAAATACCGGTTTTATAAAATATATCCGTTGTTAACGATACAGACCATGGATACATTTGACGATTAATTTGTTATCAGAGATAATAGCATGTGGAAAATATCCCGAGATAAAGTAATAATCCATGATCACACTGAACTTGAGCTAAATGAGCATGCAACATTTTGTAACAGATGCATTAAAAAAACTTTCACATTCCTAAAATACCCTTAACAACATTTCAACGAATAAACTTAATAGTTCAAGAGGCAGTCGTATGATGTGCGTGCTGCAGAAAGAAAGCACACGAAAGAGATTCAGCTATAACATTTTATGATCTCCACAATGTCCTTCACCATCATCGTTTCTCATAAGTTAGTTTATAAAAGAGGATTTAGAGAGGCGTCTACTGGTTAGGGAATGAATACAGATTTTTTATGCGTTCAATGTAGCTTTTCATTTATTTATTTATTTACGTTTTGTATTAATTTTGTGTGTAGGTGTACGCATATGTTAATTATATTCACATAATAATACTCAAATCCCTGTAAGTTCTTTCACCAGACAGCCATTACAATGATTATAACGCTTCCAGAAGGCTAAAATGACATGGTACACCACCAAACACACTAAATGCACATCTATAAACGTTTAAAAATAGCCCAAGGAACTGCAGGGCACTATATATTATTTCCATCAGTAATACAATAAGATGCTTGCAAGATTACCCGTCTTTTCATGTTAATAAAATATAGTCATCCAATCACACTTTTAAAATGGGATATACAAGTAACACATGGCTTGGGATTATTGAAAGGAATTCTGAGACAAGATATAGTCTGAAAACACATATTGACCATAATACTCTAATTTCATACTGAATATGGTTTCATTGATTTTTGACGTTTTTCATCCTTACTTCGTAACAATTCATTGAAAGCATATTGGCCAACTCTGAACTGGTGTTAGAATATAAGCTATAACATATGAGAGAGAGAGAGAGAGAGAGAGAGAGAGAGAGAGAGAGAGAGAGAGAGAGAGAGAGAGAGAGAGAGAGAGAGAGAGAGAGAGTTTTATTATCCAGAATTTCTTTTATCATTCTAAACAAAAGATCTCCCATTACAGAAGAAATAAAATTGTTACCTATAATCATTGTCTTTTTGAGGTCTTTTGGTTTTAAAATAATCCTTAGGAAACAACATAAAAAAAAACATAAAAGTGTTTAAAAATATCATAAAAACACTACAACGAAAATCCTTTCATCTCGATTAAAACTTTACAACAAATGAAACTAATAAAATCGATAGACAATATTACAGCAAGCTGTAAGAGACTAAAAGCAAAAGAAAATAAACGACTACATATAAAGTATAGCAATAACGACCCTACTCTTTCGTGCAAGCTCCATAGAGGGATTCAGAGCAATATGAAGGTTTTGGGAAATCCCTTTCAATGAAGGCTTGCAACTTCCTCAACCAGCGCCTCCTGCCGCATAAATCCAGTGGCCCACAGAGACACACAATAGGCGGGGTTTGATCCCGCGTCTATAATGATGCCACGCTGCAGTGTATAGGATACATAATAATAGAGAGAGAGAGAGAGAGAGAGAGAGAGAGAGAGAGAGAGAGAGAGAGAGAGAGAGAGAGAGAGAGAACTGTTAGTTTGGCGATTAGAATGAAAAGGAAAGTGGTGACGCAGATGGGGTTCAATTTCAAATGAGAGAAAGAGCAGGCAAAATAGCTTACTTTGACGAGAGAGAGAGAGAGAGAGAGAGAGAGAGAGAGAGAGAGAGAACATGGCTGTTAGTTTGGCGATTAGAATGAAAAGGAAAGTGGTGACGCAGATGGGGGGTTGGATTTCAAATGAGAGAAAGGGCAAGCTAGATAGCTTACTTTGGAGAGAGAGAGAGAGAGAGAGAGAGAGAGAGAGAGAGAGAGAGAGAGAGAGAGAGTTTCGAGCTCAAATTAAAAGAAAAGGGGTAAAAATACGTAGCAAGAAAGCTAGAGGAGAACTTGAGCTATTGCGCCTATCCTATCCTTTTTAAAGCAAATGGCAATCTTTGTGCGACACTGAATAATTTTGAGAATTTTGTCTCCTTTATGGATTCTTCGAAACATACGGTATCCTTTTTCTTCTTTTTTATAGTTTTCTAAGGACATGTGTTTGTCAAGTCTGCAGCTTAAAGCAAAGTACCTCTTTATTAGGGTGATATGAATAATGGATATAGGGAGGGATTTGCCCTAAAGCCACATAATCAAAGGATATAAGCTTGAAAAATAGCATGTATAAGGTATAGTGACTCGATAATGAAATACAAAAAGCATATATTGAAGGATTTGTATTAAGGGCATAAAAGTAATGAAATATCTTTAGGGAAAGAATATGAGACATTTCACATTTGAGTAGTTAGGGATCTGAGAAACCAATTGAATATATAAGGTATAAAGGAGAGTAAACCTAAGAGAAACCTATATAAACAACATCCATTGGCAAAGATGGAATGTATAGCTTCTGCTCTGGAGGCAGGAGCCATACATGGAAACGACTGCGAAACAAGCAAGGGATGTAACTTGTAAGAACGAGAAATAAAGAATGAATGTACCGCAAAGGACGGAATATATAAGTCAACTGTGTTTGAGGATTAAGGGTACAAGACACTATTATGAAAAAACAGTGGGTGGGTGGGGGAATAGGATTTAGTCTTTTGATAGAAAGCCTTAATCATTTCCTAAACCCATTCTAAGTCCTAACTTTGATGTGTGGCAGCAACTTTGAAAAAAGTAATTTATAAGATGCCTCGTTGATCAAAGAAGCTATAGGCTTACAGCAAAGGATTTAGGCCTGATAGATGAAATTCATCAGCAGCTCTTCAGACTATAAAATTTATCACACGTTTTTTTTACAACAAATTAAGATGAGAATTACCAGCTGAAGACCAGACAGGAGAAAAATGATAAAAAAGGTACAATTAATAAATCTAAAAAAAAAAAATCATTAGCATATATAGAGTGATCACCGAAAATCTTGAGACTTCCTCAATATGGCTTTTTTTTTTAAATAAAATAAAAGAAGATACAGACCGAGTGTGTTTCCCCAAGAGTAAATTTCCATTACAAGCTTTATTCTTCGATCCTTGTTTAACTCCAAACTTTCGTTTTCATCAACACCAGCAGTTATAACACCGAAATGGAAATAATGATCTTAAAGCGTTACTGTATGGAATCATATTACAATTATTGGAATCAAAATAAATTTTCATTCAATTCATTTTTACACATGTCTGTATATCAACTAACTTAAGGTTTTATTGCTTTAAAGATATTTAATAATGAACATAATTATATGTGCTTTCTAAAAAAAAAAAAAAAAAAATTGGAAAATTCAATTCAGTTTTGGATTATGTAAAAAGACGGCTTCTGCGCCGTTAATTCCAGCTATAATCACGTTCAATATCAATTCAACTTCAATAAATTTCTAACAAAAACCTAAATTACTTTAGAAACTATTCCCTACCTAAAATTATGAAAACTGTCAGTCAAGACCTTTCCAAAATCCTATCTATCGAAGATAACACTCTTATTTATTCGCGGATCCAAAAACTTATAATAATTGCATTCTCTCTCTTAACCCCAAACTTTTGCATTCGAACCAGCCAAAACAAACAATCCTCATCTACAAAATCCAGCTGCGCAAAGGGTTTCATCATTCATTGTCACTCCTCTCATAAATGGATACACTTAAGTAACAGTCTTCTCTCCCACTCATTCAAAGTTTTATACAAACATAAACAGAGCATTTGTGAACTGTTTTATGCGCCTCAATCTTTTTGTCACCAAAACAGTTAGCCCATCCATCACCGATTGTCTTTGTAAGTTCACGCACAGTCGCTTTTTGTTCTTTTTACAGCTGCACTGCTTATCCTCTCTATTCACTTCCTTTGGTCCATGTGGGTGCATTAGATATGTGATAAATCTGATAGAGCGTGTGAAGCACATTTGGGACACACTTTTATCAAAAAAAAAAAAAAAAAAAAAAAAAACCGCCCACTTTTAGCTTTTTTTTTTTTTAACTAAAAATCTTAATCGTGTTTACAATACATATATGCAAATAACAATATATTTATCTAAAGATCTTCATGACATAAGAGATGAATTTCAAAAGAAGAGAAGTGAGAAAATGGACAATAAAGATGCAATGAAAGAAAAGTTAACACACTGAAGACTTCACACAGAATTAAACAAAATATAGAATATATTTCGATGATTGAACTAAAATCAAATAGAAACATTTAGAAACCTCGCAGTAGCGGACGAAGGACGACATCAACAGGATCTCTTTTCTCCTCTCTACTCTTTTCCTCGTATTTTCCTCATTCTTATCCTTTTAAGTGGATTTTCATAATCCTGTTTTCCTTCCATTCGGGTATTGGCTGAAGTTTCTTCGTACCCAGAGATATGACAACACATTTTGCCATCAAGGTGAATGGGCAAAATATTATTGTCTCCGCTTATTCTTTCCAGCGCTTTCAAACTAGCAGGCGAAGACGCTATACAACTACGAACATAGTTCCTTTCAGAATACCAACGGCTCTTGATTACAAAAATGATGAAGGTAAGATTTGAGGTGATATTGGGGAATATTCTTTTCTCTATTTTCTATCTTCAAGTCTACACTTTTAATCTACTCCTGTGTGTGTGTATATTTATCAATAAACATTTCATTATACAGCACACACACTGGCGCCCAAAACTGGTAACAGCAATTCTAAAGGTTTAATGATTCTATTTTACACATCCACAATTACGATTTCTCTCTCTCGGCTCTCCCCATCTGTGTCCGACTCTCTGGGTTAGTAAATATTTTCTTATACTAGATGCAAATATGGCCGCGTTACCACTGGCTAGTACAGTAGTAACGTGCTCGCCTAGCATTCGCATGACAACAGAACGATCCCAGACCTGGACCATGAGTTTAAGCTGCTTACTCGGGAGGCCTCTGCTGTGGTTGGACACCACAGTGGGGTGTTTGGCTTGCCCATCTGACGTTCTGGCGATTATCTATTCTCATAAAACTGGAACTGAAACCAGACACCTTTGCCTTCACATAATAACAGACTTGATGCGACGGTCTTCTGAATTATGTTTCCTTAGTTTTTTTGTTTTATATTTAAGCTTTTCCCGAATAGGAATTAACTTTACAGCCTGCCCTGTGTGAGTGCCTATCTGCCTATACATATCTTAACATATTACTGTTAAGAAAAATGGTATATGTTTAATATTGTGACAATAAAAGCATTGTTATGTTACTATTCAAATTTCAAGTTTCTCTCGAATTCGTGTATTAATTTTTAGTCAGCTATATATATATATTATATATATATATTATATATATATATATATATATATATATATCTCACGCACGTGATTACTAGCAAACACTTACAAGTAAAAAATAAAATGTTGAAAGGTCATTTAAGTGAAGAATTTAGTGTCTATTCAATTTGCTTTAATTCTTAATCTTGATAAATAGTGTATGCGACCAGTTAAATACTTAGATAAATATGCACACACGCACATGCATAAACACCCCCCTCTCACTCCCTTTCCCCGTAACCAATTGCCAGGGAGAGCTGAGCGTGACCGAAAAGAAATATATTACATTATATATTATATATATATATATATATATATATATATATATATATATTATATATACATATATACATACATACATAGATATAAATATATATATATATATATATATATATATATATATATATATATATATATATATATATATATATATACATATACACACACATATATAGTTAGACAATTGCTCTTTAATATACAAGGAAACAACATTTTTTTTCTTTTTTCATTCATTTCTTCCATGTGTGTCTCGGAGAACATAACCATTTTGGTAAGCCTATATATGAATTTTACACACATCAAGTAAGCTAACAGGCCTTCTTATATAAGCAGGAAAAGCTGCTAGAATTCTAAATATTCCAGAGGGCAAGAAGGGCCTAAGCAGGCCCTAGGGTTGAATCCCACCCGTCAGGATTGATTGTGGCCAAAAGAGATTTGAATACCACGGCGTATACATCTTCTTAATCTCATAAATTGCTCTCATCTATCTCGTCAATTCGTCTTGCCCAAAAGCCCTCAATCCTCCCTTTAACTCCCCCCACCCCTCACTGCCCTTCCCACCTCCTTGATAAAATGCCGGACTCAACGAGGCCCATATTTCTAGGGATCATTCTCGGATTTTTCCTTGTTCACAAAGACAATGATCCTACTCAGCTAAAAGAGGAAACGGACTCTCATTTACGAGGTGTGACTGTTCCCATGTGTGTATTTCTGATGTGAACGTACATGTATTTTCAAACTTTTCCCATGTGCGTATTTTTGTTGGTGAGCAGGCCAGAGTTTGTGCGTATAAATATTGTCAACCTTTTATGGACCGTGAGAAGCGAATATCGGCAAATGTAGTTATCTATATGTAAATTGTATGTTATACAGGAAAAGGTGAAAAATACACTCAATAACTAAGTCAATTTCCATTTTTTATGTTAATTATTGTTTTCTCATGTGACTGCGTGTCCGCGCGTGCGCAAAAAAAATCTATGACAGGTTGTGGAACATGTTCGCTCCATTGTGAATTTGTTGAATTTTTAAGTTGACATTTAGTAGATTACTAGAGAAAGAGCATTTCCACAATCTCTCTCTCTCTCTCTCTCTCTCTCTCTCTCTCTCTCTCTCTCTCTCTCTCTCTATATATATATATATATATATATATATATATATATATATATAATAAACCTACATTCTAAGAAAACAATTAAGAATCTCCTACGCCTATTGACGCAAAGGGCCTCGGTTAGATTTCGCCAGTCGTCTCTATTTGAGCTTTTAATTCAATACTCCACTCATCATCATCTAATTATATATATATATATATATATATATATATATATATATATATATATATATATAATATATATATATATATATATATATATATACATTTATATATATATACATATATATATACATACATACATACACACACTCTGTATAGTGTGTGTAGGCGCGCTTCAAGATCACTTCTTTGCCACTATTTTCAACCATTACGAAAGGCTGTATTTTGGTTTACCTGCCTTTGTACAAAAAGAATTGCAAGAGAAGGATTAACAAGCATAAGCCGAAAGGGATGAAACCTGGATTCCAAAACGCTGAATACTGCAGTCACCACTCGCCACCACCATCATCATCAAGACATCATCGACAATAGGAAAAAAAATTATTATTATTATTATTAAAAGAAGGAGTTTTACCAGCCCAATGAGTCAAGCTTGACTCTCACAGGGCTGGCCCGAAAAAAAATCGGGATATAAAGAATTATAAGATTATCAAAAATTCAATTGATAAGAAAAAAAAAAAATAAAAAAATAAAAAAAAAATAAAAAAATTGTAGATAATAGCAACAGAAATAAATTTAAATTGTCTTGATTGATGTGATAGAAAAGGCATAGGCTAAACAAAAGATTACAAAGAACTAAACAATTGACACCAATGACGACAAATGTTTAATCTATTTAATAAAAAGCACTTTCAATAATGACGTCATAATTTTAATCTATTTAATAAAACGCACTTTGACCAATGACGCCATAAATTAAATGTATTTAATAAAACGCACTTTTATCAATGACGTCATAAGATTTATCTATTTAATAAAACGCACTTCGATCAATGACGTCATGAGTTTAATCTATTTAATAAAACGCACTTTTATCAAAGACGACAAAGTTAAATCTATTCAATGAAACGCACTTTGATCAATGACGTCATAAGATTCATCTATTTAATAAAACGCACTTTGATCAATGACGTCATAAGATTCATCTATTTAATAAAACGCACTTTGATCAATGACGTCATAAGATTCATCTATTTAATAAAACGCACTTTTATCAATGACGTCATAAGATTTATCTATTTAATAAAACGCACTTTGACCAATGACGCCATACATTAAATGTATTTAATAAAACGCACTTTATCAATGACGTCATAAGATTCGTCTATTTAATAAAACGCACTTTGATCAATGACGTCATAAGATTAATCTATTTGATAAAACGCACTTTTATCAAAGACGACATAAGTTTAATCTATTCAATAAAACGCACTTTGATCAATGACGTCATAAGATTCATCTATTTAATAAAAAGCACTTTGATCAATGACGTCATAAGATTCATCTATTTAATAAAACGCACTTTGATCAATGACTTCATAAGATTAATCTATTTAATAAAACGCACTTTGATCAATGACGTCATAAGCTTAATATATTTAATAAAACGCACTTTTATCAATGACGACATGAGTTTAATCTATTTAATAAAACGCACTTTGATCAACAGTGACATATATAGTAAACATTTCCATAGCTTTAAGGTTCTCAAAATAAAAGTTGTTATTGAACCCTATGATTTATAAGCCAAATATTCATAAATCTACTTTCAGAATCGTTTATTGAATATAAAAATCGTGTATTTATCAGAATATAAAAACAGGTAAATTAACATGAACGGGAATACTTTCATATTCTCGTAGGATGATGTTAGAAAAAAAAAAACATATAGTTCTTTACTTGAGATATATAAAAAAAAAAATATTAATTTTAATAGTAAAGGTTAGCAAAAATTCTATCGTTGAAGAAGTATTTCCTCATTTCTTTTACCTTATAAACAACTGTACTTATATGTATTGAAAAATCTTTATTCAATAAACAAAACGAAAGCAAATTATTCTCTTGAAATCTCTTTGTTAGCAATAACTTCATTTACATCTGACATCAGCCAATTAAACAAGTAATTGTTTACCAAAACAGAATTATCGGGGCAAGTAAATCACATGGAACTGGACTGCAGTGAAACTACTTTTTGCATCTCACCCTTTATGAACAATACAATAATAAACTTTGAATGTACGAGAGAGAGAGAGAGAGAGAGAGAGAGAGAGAGAGAGAGAGAGATAATGAAAAAAAGAAGAAATGGAATATTAAGCCCTTAGACAACCCTCAGGCATCTGAGGGGAAAAGCAAAGGATTTACATAATCACACACTGCGGTTCTGTCAACCGTGCCAACTCTGACGTTGCTCACGACAAAAGGTGTGAGAGAGAGAGAGAGAGAGAGAGAGAGAGAGAGAGAGAGAGAGAGAGAGAGAGAGAGAGAGAGAGAGAGAGAGAGAGAGAGCAAAACCCACAAAAACATCGTCGAGGGATTAAAACTCAAACAGTCCTTTAATCTCACGGTCGCGTGTGACGACGGCTAAAGTCAGCCCAGCCAACCGGTCTTTTCGAAAACTTCAACCCTTTCGAAACTTCAAATGAACCTCCAAATGAACCGCCGGAGCCTTTGAAGGGATTCAAATGGCCTGGAGGAATGCCTTCTCCCACCTTTCCAAACGGAAAGCTAGCACGGGCTGAGGCGACATGTGATAGAATTGTACATGTTATATGCATACTGTAAACATTTGCTTTTCTTCCCAATTTGACGCTTCCGCGGCGGGCGGGGTGCAAAGAGTTCGGAGAAACAATATCTGGAATTCCCTAAAGCAGTCGAGGTGTCGCGTTTGGCTTGCGAAGCAACTGTTGATTTGCTTGTCGATCAAACAAGCCTTTCCGAGGTGTGACGAGGAGGGGAACTATCGGAGGGAAAGATGGAGGTTCCCGTACGGGGCCTTTGGAAAGACGGAGGAGGGGTAGATGGGGGGGACGGAGGGAGGGAAGGACTCAGCATTAACAAACTCCATACTGACGTCAGGGAATCTCCTTCAACCAGACCTTCCTCGGGAGCAAAAAACTATGCTTAGTGGGCTGAAAGCGAAAGGTGATGCACAAGCTTAGGTAGCACTTCTTTTGTTTTCCCGGTAGCGCCACGTTAGCATTCCCATTGTTAGCGTTACGGAGTCGATTACATATTCTTCGTGATTGTTACTGTCTTTACGGCTGTTGCTGTTGCTGTTTCGGGGTGGAATGGCGTATATGAATTCCTACTAATACTCTACCTCTGTTGATCTGGTTGTTTTGGATGTTCAAATGTAAAGGAGATTCCGAAGATAATTATAGTTACGGTTTGAAATTAAACGCGTCAGGTAGAATGAACAGAATGTGACAATACAGATGGAATAAACAGAAGAGAGCAGATAAATTACTGAAAGTAAAGAAACAAAATAGCACACACACTCGAGTAAAGGTTGCAGTATTACTTGATTTACAGGCTTTCAATTGAAATATTTAAATTAAGAATCGCAACGAATAAGAGGTAGGTCATCATTAAAATGATAAATAACCATGTGAATAACAATAATAATTATAAATAATAAAAATAATAATAATAATAATAATAACAATAATAATAATAATAATAACCATATGGAAGAATAAGAGAAAAAATCAGTATTCTTTATAACTATTACAAAAAGAGAAAATTGGTATAGAGCTTTTAAAACTCGAACATAAAATGGCGATTACCTTGTAATGAATATTTTATCTTTATCTCTTACAAACACATCTATTAATCTTTTCCCTTCTGAGTGAAACTTATTCTTTCGTATTTTTCTCGGTAAAACTCCAACGAGTTATTTTCTTCTACTTCTAATCCCTCTTAATCTCTTACAACGATACAAACTTCTCTTTAATCTCAACAAAAAATCAGGAAAGACCAACGTAAGGGAAAAAAATGTAGTCAACACAAGTCGGGCATTTTCCACTGAATTCTAATTGAATGCGTCTCTCTCTCTCTCTCTCTCTCTCTCTCTCTCTCTCTCTCTCTCTCTCTCTCTCTCTCTCTCATGTTTGTCAGTCGCTAATGAAGCTGTTTAGGACCAAAGCTGTGGTATCCGTTAAAGCAGCAGTGAGAGGGGGGGGGGCAGGGGGGGGGGGGGTTAGAAGGTTATATGGTAAGAACCGACAGAGGGGGAATGGCACTGGGTAGGAGAACACTGAGGGTAGGGAGAGGTGGGCAATACTTCGAACGTGGCACTTTCCTTGTGCTATCAAGCCAAAGACTTGGAGAAGGGGGGGAGGGGGGTAAAAGACTCAGAACGGGAAAGGGGGAATTTTAAAGGGGGTAAAAGGGAGGGGAAGGGATGGACGCCTCATTAGTGGCAAAACAACGACGTTGTGGTCGACCCGATTTTATTTTGGCACCCTCAGAAATAACCGATTCACATTTCCTGAGTCAACCCCCCCCCCCCTTTTTTTTTTTGTCCTCTGTTGGATTCGTCTTGTTTTGTGTCATTTGGAATAAAAGAGAATAGGGCGATGACAAAGGTGTATGTGTCACTAGAAATAGAAGAGAAAAAGGCGATGACAAAGGTGTCTGTGTCATTTGAAATAGAAGAGAAAAGGGCGATGACAAAAGTGAATGTGTCATTTAAAATGGAAGAGAAA
>NC_090733.1:130925479-130928334 GCF_036898095.1 Palaemon carinicauda | reverse complement strand
TCAATTTCAAATGAGAGAAAGAGCAGGCTAGATAGCTTACTTTGGCGAGAGAGAGAGAGAGAGAGAGAGAGAGAGAGAGAGAGAGAGAGAGAGAGAGAGAGAGAGAGAGAGAAACTGTTAGTTTGGCGATTAGAATGAAAAGGAAAGTGGTGACGCAGATGGGGTTCAATTTCAAATGAGAGAAAGAGCAGGCTAAATAGCTTACTTTGACGAAAGAAAGAGAGAGAGAGAGAGAGAGAGAGAGAGAGAGAGAGAGAGAGAGAGAGAGAAACTGTTAGTTTGGCGATTAGAATGAAAAGGAAAGTGGTGACGCCAGATGGGGGTTGGATTTCAAATGAGAAAAAGAGCAAGCTACATAGCTTACTTTGGCGAAAGAGAGAGAGAGAGAGATGAGAGAGAGAGAGAGAGAGAGAGAGAGAGAGAGAGAGAGAGAGAGAGAGAGAGAGAGAGAGAACTGTTAGTTTGGCGATTAGAATGAAAAGGAAAGTGGTGACGCAGAAGGGGTTCAATTTCAAATGAGAGAAAGAGCAGGCTAAATAGCTTACTTTGACGAGAGAGAGAGAGAGAGAGAGAGAGAGAGAAGAGAGAGAGAGAGAGAGAGAGAGAGAGAGAGAGAGAGAGAGAGAGAGAGCATGGCTGTTAGTTTGGCGATTAGAATGAAAAGGAAAGTGGTGACGCAGATGGGGTTCAATTTCAAATGAGAGAAAGAGCAGGCAAAATAGCTTACTTTGACGAGAGAGAGAGAGGAGAGAGAGAGAGAGAGAGAGAGAGAGAGAGAGAGAGAGAGAGAGAGAACATGGCTGTTAGTTTGGCGATTAGAATGAAAAGGAAAGTGGTGACGCAGATGGGGGGTTGGATTTCAAATGAGAGAAAGAGCAAGCTAGATAGCTTACTTTGGAGAGAGAGAGAGAGAGAGAGAGAGAGAGAGAGATGAGAGAGAGAGAGAGAGTTTCGAGCTCAAATTAAAAGAAAAGGGGTAAAAATACGAAGAAAGAAAGCTAGAGGAGAACTTGAGCTACTACGCCTATCCTATCCTTTTTAAAGAAATGGCAATTTTTGTCCGACACTGAATAATTTTGAGAATTTTGTCTCCTTTATGGATCTTTCGAAACATACGGTATTCTTTTTCTTCCTTTTTATAGTGTTCTAACGACATGTGTTTGTCAAGTCTGCAGCTTAAAGCAAAGTACCTCTTTATTAGGGTGATATGAATAATGGATATAGGGAGGGATTTGCCCTAAAGCCACATAATCAAAGGATATAGCTTGAAAAATAGCATGTATAAGGTATAGTGACTCGATAATGAAATACGAAAGCATATATTGAAGGATTTATATAAAGGGCATAAAAGTAATGAAATATCTTTAGGGAAAGAATATGAGACATTTCACATTTGAGTAGATAGGGATCTGAGAAACCCATTGAATATATAAGGTATAAAGGAGAGTAAACCAAAGAGAGACCTATGTAAACAACATCCATGTATAGATTCTGCTTTGGAGGCAGGAGCCATACATGGAAACGACTGCGAACAAGCAAGGGATGTAACTTGTAAGAACGAGAAATAAAGAATGAATGTACCGCAAAGGACGGAATATATAAGTCAACTGTGTTTGAGGATTAAGGGTACAAAGACACTATTATGAAAAAACAGTGGGTGGGTGGGGAATAGGATTTAGTCTTTTGATAGAAAGCCTTAATCATGTCCTAAACCCATTCTAAGTCCTAACTTTGATGTGTGGCAGCAACTTTGAAAAAAGTAATTTATAAGATGCCTCGTTGATCAAAGAAGCTATAGGCTTACAGCAAAGGATTTAGGCCTGATAGATGAAATTCATCAGCAGCTCTTCAGACTGCAAAATTGATCACAAGTTCTTGTACAACAAATTAAGATGAGAATCTCCAGCTGGAGACCAGACAGGAGAAAAATAATCAAAACAAAGGTACAATGAATGAATTTAAAAAATTCTTTAGCATATATAGAGTGATCATCGAAAATCTTAAAAGACTTTCTCAATAAGCATTTTTTATGTAAAATTATAGAAGATAAGCATTTTTTTATGTAAAATTATAGAAGATACAGACTAAGTGTGTTTCCCCAAAAGTAAATTTCCATAGCAAGCTTTGTTCTTCAATTCTGGACCTGGAGAACGTTTCTGTCTTGACTGAACTATTTAACTCCAAAATTTCGTTTGTATCAACACCAGCAGCTATAGCACTGGAATGGAAATAATGATCTTATGGCATTACTGTATGGAATCATATTACAATTATTGGAATTAAAATAAATTTCCATTCAATTCATTTTTACATATCTGTATATCAACTCACTTAAGGCTTTATTGCTTTAAACATATTTAATAATGAACATAATTAAATGTGCTTTATTTCTAACAAAAAAAAAAAAAATGGAAGATTCAATTCAGTTTTGGATTATGTAAAAAGATGGCTTCTGCGCAGTCAATTCCAGCTATAATCACATTCAATATAAATACAACTTCAATAAATTTTTAACAAAAACCTAAATTACTTTAGAAACTATTCCCTACCTAAAATTATGAAAACTGTCAGTCAAGACCTTTCCAAAATCCTATCTACCGAAGATATTCTCATTATTCGCGGATCCAAAAACTTACAATAATTGCATTCTCTCTCTTAACCCCAAACTTTTGCATTCAAACCAACCAAAACAAACAATCCTCATCTACAAAATCCAGCTGCGCAAAGGGTTTCATCATTCATTGTCACTTCTCTCATAAATGGATGCACTTAAGTAACAGTCTTCTCTCCCACTCATTCAAAGTTTTATACAAATATAAACAGAGCATATGTGAACGTTTTATGCGCCTCAATCT
>NC_090733.1:130910479-130920479 GCF_036898095.1 Palaemon carinicauda | reverse complement strand
ACGACGGCTAAAGTCAGCCCAGCCAACCGGTCTTTTCGAAAACTTCAACCCTTTCGAAACTTCAAATGAACCTCCAAATGAACCACCGGAGCCTTTGAAGGGATTCAAATGGCCTGGAGGAATGCCTTCTCCCACCTTTCCAAACGGAAAGCTAGCACGGGCTGAGGCGACATGTGATAGAATTGTACATGTTATATGCATACTGTAAACATTTGCTTTTCTTCCCAATTTGACGCTTCCGCGGCGGGCGGGGTGCAAAGAGTTCGGAGAAACAATATCTGGAATTCCCTAAAGCAGTCGAGGTGTCGCGTTTGGCTTGCGAAGCAACTGTTGATTTGCTTGTCGATCAAACAAGCCTTTCCGAGGTGTGACGAGGAGGGGAAATATCGGAGGGAAGGATGGAGGTTCCCGTAAGGGGCCTTAGGAAAGACGGAGGTGGGGTAGATGGGGGGACGGAGGGAGGGAAGGACTCAGCATTAGCAAACTCCATACTGACGTCAGGGAATCTCCTTCAACCAGACCTTCCTCGGGAGCAAAAAACTATGCTTAGTGGGCTGAAAGCGAAAGGTGATGCACAAGCTTAGGTAGCACTTCTTTTGTTTTCCCGATAGCGCCACGTTAGCATTCCCATTGTTAGCGTTACGGAGTCGATTACATATTCTTCGTGATTGTTACTGTCTTTACGGCTGTTGCTGTTGCTGTTTCGGGGTGGAATGGCGTATATGAATTTCTACTAATACTATCCTTCTGTTGTTCTGGTTGTTTTGGATGTTCAAATGTAAAGGAGATTCCGAAGATAATTATAGTTACGGTTTGAAATTAAACGCGTCAGGTAGAATGAACAGAATGTGACAATAAAGATGGAATAAACAGAAGAGAGTAGATAAATTACTGAAAGTAAAGAAACAAAATAGCACACACACTCGAGTAAAGGTTGCAGTATTACTTGATTTACAGGCTTTCAATTGAAATATTTAAATTAAGAATCGCAACGAATAAGAGGTAGGTCATCATTAAAATGACAAATAACCAAGTGAATAACAATAATAATTATAAATAATAAAAATACAAATTATGATAATAATAATAATAATAATAATAATAATAACCATATGGAAGAATAAGAGAAAAAACAGTATTCTTTATAATTATTACATAAAGAGAAAATTGGTATAGAGCTTTTAAAACTCGAACATAAAATGCCGATTACCTTGTAATGAATATTTTATCTTTATCTCTTCCAAACACATCTATTAATCTTTTCCCTTCTGAGTGAAACTTATTCTTTCGTATTTTTCTCTGTAAAACTCCAACGAGTTATTTTCTTCTACTTCTAATCCCTCTTAATCTCTTACAACGATACAAACTTCCTCTTTAATCTCAACAAAAAATCAGGAAAGACCAACGTAAGGGAAAAAAATGTAGTCAACACAAGTCGGGCATTTTCCACTGAATTCTAATTGAATGCGTCTCTCTCTCTCTCTCTCTCTCTCTCTCTCTCTCTCTCTCTCTCTCTCTCTCTCTCTCTCTCTCTCTCATGTTTGTCAGTCGCTAATGAAGCTGTTTAGGACCAAAGCTGTGGTATCCGTTAAAGCAGCAGTGAGAGGGGGGGGGGAGCGGGGGAGGGGGGTTAGAAGGTTATATGGTAAGAACCGACAGAGGGGGAATGGCACTGGGTAGGAGAATACTGAGGGTAGGGAGAGGTGGGCAATACTTCGAACGTGGCACTTTCCTTGTGCTATCAAGCCAAAGACTTAGAGAAGGGGGGAGGGGGGTAAAAGACTCCGAACGGGAAAGGGGGAATTTTAACGGGGGTAGAATGGAGGGGGAGGGATGGACGCCTCATTAGTGGCAAAACAACGACGTTGTGGTCGACCCGATTTTATTTTGGCACCCTCAGAAGTAACCGATTCACATTTCCTGAGTCAACCGACCCCCCCCCCCCCTTTTTTTTTTTGTCCTCTGTTGGATTCGTCTTGTTTTGTGTCATTTGAAATAAAAGAGAATAGGGCGATCATAAAGGTGTCTGTGTCACTAGAAATAGAAGAGAAAAAGGCGATGACAAAGGTGTCTGTGTCATTAGAAATAGAAGAGAAAGGGCGATGACAAAAGTGTTTGTGTCATTTGAAATGGAAGAGAAAAGAGCGATGACAAATGTGTTTGTGTCACTTGAAATAAAAGGGAAAAGAGCGATAAGGTGTTATGTGTTTGTGTCATTTGATAGAGAAGAGAAAAGGGCGATGACAAAGGTGTGTCAATTGAAATAGAAGAGAATAGGGCGATGGCAAAGAGAAAAAGGAGATGACAAAGGAGGTAGGTGTCATTTGAAATAGAAAAGAGCGATGACAAAGGTGTTTGTGTCACTTGAAATAAAAGAGAAAAGAGCGATAACAAGGTGTTTAGGTGTTTGTGTCATTTGATATAGAAGAGAAAAGGGCGATGACAAAGGTGTTGGTATCACTTGAAATAGAAAAAAAAAGAGGGCAATGATAATGGGGTTGGTGATGATGGTGAATACTGATGTTAATGCCAGCGACATCGATAACAAAGATAAGTAATAATTACAGTTTTAAATGGAGATTCGATGATATAGGCCAGAGTTCGTATCCTGGCGTATAAGAAACAATACACGTATCAGGATCTAACCAATTAATTATATACCTAATAATTAACCATTATTGAGGGTGGCATACAGCACCGAGAAGGGTAGTGAGGCCAAACTTATACCAAAAATATTTGCTGAAATTTGAAAGGTTAATTTGTAGCCATTCCTGGTAGAGATGTGAGTAAAACTTCACATTTGTGAATGACACCAAAGTGCTTAATTCACAGCTCAGGTCATCAGTGGTAAAAAGTAATGACTCAAACAATTCCGGTTCGTTTGGGATTAGAACCAGGAATAGAGAGATAGAGAGAGAGAGAGAGAGAGAGAGAGAGAGAGAGAGAGAGAGAGAGAGATCAATGCGAATATATCACCACGAAAAAAGAAAAAACTTTGGGATACCTTTAGTCTTTACATGAAAGGAAGGAGTTTAGGTCATAAAAAAAACCCTTTTAAATATATATATATATATATATATATATATATATTTCAATTCACGGAGAATTGAGAAATCTTAAATAAATAATTTGCAGTTACTAACTGCAAGACAAAAGCCTCAGACATATCTTTCCACACCCGTCTGTTTATGGCTTTCTATGCCAGTCTATACCCGCAATTTTTCTTAGCTCGTCGATGTAATGTATGTATGTATGTATGTATGTATGTATGTATGTATGTATATACATATATGTATGTATATGTGTGTGTATGTATGTTTAAACAAAATCAAAACAAGGGAAATAATCACCGACTAGTGTGTTTTCCATTTCAGTACTGCATGTGAAATTCCTAGGGATACATTTAAAAAAAAGAATAAGAATTAACTAATATCAGCAAAGCATTTTTACCAATTTCGTTAAAATATACACTAAAAAGAAACTTAAAATTCCTATACAGAAAATAATAAATAGTATGAAAGTTTACTCCACCAGATTGCAGTGAAAACCACCATCAAAGACAACAGCGAATACAATTTATAAATTAATACTATACTACTTGCCATAAATTTTGTATTTAAATACGCAAAAGCCTAAAAAAAAAGTGACCCATGACAATCATCTTTAAAATAGTCCTATCCATCTTCTTGCTTGCGGGTACACATAGGCACGCTGTTCTATCTTATTTCTCTTCCACTTGTTTGTTTTGAAGTTTTGTTTTGAAGTTTTTATAGTTTATATATAAAAGATCTAATTTAATGTTGTTACTGTTCTTAAAATAATTTATTTTGATTATTTATTACTTCTCTTGTAGCTTATCTATTTCCTTATTTCCTTTCCTCATTAGGCTTTTTTTTTCCCTGTTGGAGCCCTTGGGCTTATGGCATCCTGGTTTTACAACTAGGGTTGTAGCTTGGCTCTTAATGATAATAACAATAATAATAATAATAATAATAATAATAATAATAATAGGACACCAAAACTTGTGTCTTAATTTGGACTTGTAATGCACTCCAAAATTTAAAACACCCCTCCCTACAAGAAAAACAATTATTCTTGAGCAGTACCACTTGTATATGCAACTTGATAATCATAATTGACCAAACGCAATTCCTTTTCCTTGCCGCACAGGACTATGTCTCCCAAAATGTTCATTAAGCTTAATGACGTCGATTTCTGTATCGGGGAAAGTAACAGGAATAAGAGGATAGAAAGGAAAACGGGGTTATAGAAATTTTGCAATTATACATACATACAGAATACACACACACACACACACACACACACACATATATATATATATATATACATATATATATATGTATAAATATACATATATATTAAATGTATAAATATACATATATATTATATATATAATTTAATATATATATATTATATATATAATTTAATATATATATATATATATATATATATATATATACATATATATATATGTATAAATATACATATATATTATATATATAATTTAATATATATATATATATATATATATTATATATAATTTAATATATATATATATATATATATATATATATATATATATATATATATATATATATATATATACACATTATATATATACATTATATATATATATATATATATATATATATATATATATATATATATACACATTATATATATATATACAGTATATATATATATAGTATATATATATATATACAACTTGCCTTTTAAACAATAGGGAATAAATGAAGGAGCTTACACATTCTGTGGCCGGTAACGCAAATCCTCATCATAGTATACGAGAAATATTTACCTTCAAGTTCTATCGTAAGTTAAGCATGATTTGGGATTTTGGTTTGGATGTATGAATTTGAACTATAGCCCAACGTCACTGCTGAGTCCTGTGAGGTCATTCAGCGCCTAGGTGGGAGAAAGCCTAACACTTTCATTGAAGTAATAGTTAGAAGAGGTTTGACAGCAAGAAGGAAGTAAGGAAGCGGAGGTAAGAGGTAAAGTAGAAGTATATATTAAAAAAGTTTAAAGGTTTAAAGGTTACTCATGAATGGCAGAGGCAAGGGACAGTCACATTGCCCTATCAAGCAGGAGAATGCCCTAGAGACTGACCATATATACATACGATCAGCGCCGAAGTCCCCCCTCTCCACCTAAGCTGGACCAAGGAGGGCCAGGCAATGGCTGCTGATGACTAAGCAGATAGACCTATAGGCTCCTCCAAACCCGCCATCCTTAGCTCACAAAGATGGTGAGGTTGCAGCGACCAAAAGAACTAACGAGTTTAAGCGGGACTCGAATCCCAGTCTGGCAATCACCAGGCAAGGACGCTATTATTCCCTTCGGAACAAATTAATGTTTTCACTGATATGGATAACTTAAAACATTTGAAAAAGCTAGCAGATGCTGATGTACGTCTTACTGCGCCTGATCAAATTATCACGTGCACATCTGTACACAAAGTTTGTTTACCAGCTTGTCAGTTAGCCCTTCAGTCAACCTTCGTCTCTCGTCAACGGCAATCTATATTTCAATAATTCCCCCCCCCCTCTCTCTCTCTCTCTCTCTCTCCCTAGAGTACTAGTGGACGATGACAAAAACAGGAAACGTTCCCTTTAAATCCATACAAATGAAGCCCAAAACCGAAAAGATTAGCTTTACCCATTCGGATCCAAACGTTGTTAGCACCAAGGCAGTGCTACAATGACTCTCTAGCCCAAACTGCCGTCCCTAATGGCGTATTTATGCAAGAATTCAAACTCCGCATCGACGCCCTGGCTTACCGCAAGATGTGTACAACTGAATGTGCATTTGTGGAACGGGGACCAAGTGGTATACATACTGCATTGCTTGGGAACCGATCGGGGTTGCAGTCTCTGTCAATATACATACTATAAGTGAATATCATTGGTGGTCTGTTTCTCTGTTGTAAAATAATACTTTGATGCTATTCAGTATAAACAATGCCACAACAACTTTGTCTCCATCATATTTTGGATCATTTCTTTTAGAGCGGGCATTCTCTCTCTCTCTCTCTCTCTCTCTCTCTCTCTCTCTCTCTCTCAGATGTATGAACGCATGAACAGAATTTCCTTCATCAAAGTTTATACAGTGGATAAAGACGGGCAATTAACATGAAAGAGGAAAAAAAAAAAGTTGAAATTGAAAGGGCTTTCCGTACAATGATATATATGTATGTGTGTATACATGTGTGTGTGTTTTATACAATATGCAAGGTAGTAAATGCAAAATACCTACAAAAAACGTATTTTTCAATCGAAACGATAGAAAAAAAAACTTCCAGTAGGATTTCCCCCTCTAATCCAATATGCTAATGAGTGAGAAGCAAGCAGCCGAGAAACTCGGGGAAAAACAGATGAGAGGAACAGAATTTTCCTCCTCGAACCAGTGAAACAATAACACAAGTGCAAGAAGATTTACAACGCCTGAGGTACGACGTATTTTTGTGAGAGTGGGGAGTTGAAAATATCATTTATATTTTACATGTGCACAGACAATGACTACGCACACATTCAGTGTTAAGGGGAAGTCTCGTTTGGTATCTTTGGTAGGCAACGAGAAACGAGATACGCGAAGGATACTTTTAAGTAATTCCTGAATACGCAGCACTGAACATATCTTAAAACACACACACACACACACAACGACTAAGCACATATTCAGTGTTCAGGGGAAGTCTCGTTTGGTATCGTTGGTAGGCAACGAAAAAACGAGATACGCGAAGGATACTTTGAAATAATCTCTGAATACGCAGCACTGAACATATCTTAAAACACTCAAACACACCACACAACACACACACACACACAACGACTAAGCCCATATTCAGTGTTAAGGGGAAGTCTCGTTTGGTATCGTTGGTAGGCAGCGAAAAAAACGAGATACGCGAAGGATACTTTTAAGTAATTCCTGAATACGCAGCACTGAACATATCTTAAAACACACACACACACACACACACACACACACACACACGACTAAGCCCACATTCAGTGTTAAGGGGAAGTCTCGTTTGGTATCGTTGGTAGGCAGCGAAAAACGAGATACGCGAAGGATACTTTGAAATAATCTCTGTATACGCAGCACTGAACATATCTTAAAACACACACACACACACACACACACACACACACGACTAAGCCCACATTCAGTGTTAAGGGGAAGTTGTTTGGTATCGTTGGTAGGCAGCGAAAAACGAGATACGCGAAGGATACTTTGAAGTAATTCCTGAATACGCAGCAATGAACATATCTTAAACACACACACACACACACACACACACACACACACACGACTAAGCCCCACATTCAGTGTTAAGGGGAAGTCTCGTTTGGTATCGTTGGTAGGCAGCGAAAAACGAGATACGCGAAGGATACTTTTAAGTAATTCCTGAATACGCAGCACTGAACATATCTTAAAACACTGAAACACACACACAACGACTAAGCCCACATTCAGTGTTAAGGGGGAAGTCTCGTTTGGTATCGTTGGTAGGCAGCGAAAAAACGAGATACGCGAAGGATACTTTGAAGTAATTCCTGAATACGCAGCACTGAACATATCTTAAAACACTCAAACACACACACACACACACACACACACACACAACGACTAAGCCCACATTCAGTGTTAAGGGGGAGTTGTTTGGTATCGTTGGTAGGCAGCGAAAAACGAGATACGCGAAGGATACTTTTAAGTAATTCCTGAATACGCAGCACTGAACATATCTTAAAACACTCAAACACACACGCACACACAAAACAGTACTGATGATAATTCTTAATTGTTAGAATCAAGTGAATAGTAAGTGAAGTACGATGCTAACATTTAAAAGCATGCATGTATATGCAAGCATTGCACACACCACACCTACACACACACACAAGAAAACAGTAATAGAGAAGTTTTCAGAACGTGAGAAGTGAGAAAAATATACAAACGACACTTGGGTGTATTTTGTGAATTTCATAAAACACTAATACCGGAATCCCTTCCCATATACAGTAGTACAGTTATACCTCCTTATATGTTTTCCTAATCTTATTGCCCTCTCTTGCCCAATTTTTCGATGCTTGCCCTTCTTTCGTTACTATCTTTTCCCTTTCCAATCCTTTACGTATTCATTGCTTTTACATTTCTTGTTAGTTTTCTTTCATTTTTCTCTCAATTATCCCCTTCCATTCTCATATTTCTTTTGCCTTTTTATTTACATCTCTCGTTAACTGGGTTTTACTTCCCATTCAAACTAAAATTCTAAATAAATATTTATTTTGTTTTTCTTTTATTTTTAGTATTATTTTCTCTTCACGCAATAGCCCACCTCTCTCTCTCTCTCTCTCTCTCCTCTCTCTCTCTCTCTCTCTCTCATTTTTTATTTATTCAAGATTCCCAAGTAGGCTATTTTTTAAACTTTAACCCGAGGCATGGCACAATTAACTTTTTATTATTTCAATGTTATTGTAACGTAGTTATGAGTGTACACACATTTCATTATTCCCTTACTTATCTTATAGGGCTTTCTAAAACTATTTTCTATGTATATATATATATATATAAATATATATATATATATATATACATATATATACATATATATATATACATATATATACATATATATATATATACATATATATACATATATATATATATAATATATACATACCTTGTATCCATAACGGATAGTCATTGATAATATAAATCAACGTCATTTTTTGTGTTCAGTTATTCTTCTAATTATTTCTAATGTGTTCGTATCAATATTTACTGTATTATTTACCTTTATTTGATCATCGTAATTATTGATACTTAATCAGTATTATTGTATGAATATCCTAATATATTTAATCTTCTTTATTACTTTTAAACTACATATTCAAGCTCTTCATTCATAATACCCTAATTTAATAGAGTACACTATAATATTTTTTATCCTATGAAAGCAATAATGTTTTCAGCACTGAAAATATACAAGATATTTGTTAAACATTGATGAACAATTGCCTTCACTATTCTGTTTATTGTGAAATGGTAAACCTTCACTAACCTAAAAATTGACGCAATAATCGTTTGTATTTCGAGTTATATCTTTCATACTTCCAACGTCAGTCACACTAATCAATTTTCAAGATATTTCAGTAAACCTTTATATACGAGAGAGAGAGAGAGAGAGAGAGAGAGAGAGAGAGAGAGAGACTCAGCAAATGAAACGGAAATGGTGACAAGAAAATTGCAAGTCAAAACAGAAAAGTTCTCTTATTCATCCGGTTTACCTGTTTGTTCTCAGAAATCTTACATCAAAACAATATTTCCTATTCTAGGATTTCGTAACCGGTTATGAAATCTATGTTCTATAACTGTAATAATAAAATTACATATTGTTATAGTTACCCTTTTCTTTTAAAGCGATTTGGATACTTGGCAAAATTATTTACATAAATTATAATATATATATATATATATATATATATATATAGATAGATAGATAGATAGTTCTGTCTGAGGGTACAAATAATCAACTTCATTCAAGATTAATACTGACTGTCCCTTTTATTATAATAATAATAATAATCATAATAATAATAATTACTATTATTATTATCTAGATATAATGAAGAATGGAGTAGTATTGACTTCAACGCTCAAGATAGACACGACTGGCGAAATCTAACCGAGGCCCTTTGCGTTAATAGGCGTGGAGGAGATGAGATATAATTCAAAGGGAACATGCTTACCATTACTCCCTTCTCAAGATAGAAGGCAACACTTTTAATAGACCCCATATAGCTCTGAAATTATTACAAATAATCTCATCAACGTGAAGACAATGGAAATGTTTATAGTCTATGACGCTTTATGTCCGGTTTTCGTCAAAAACAAATAAAAAAATCTAAACCAAAAGCTATTTGTACATACAATTGCTTCAACTTCGTTTATCATT
>NC_090733.1:130897979-130905479 GCF_036898095.1 Palaemon carinicauda | reverse complement strand
TATTTCAATAAATTATAAAGTGCTCAAAATCTTAGTTTGAACAAAACAGTGCAGTTTCAATGAAACTCATTAAATCACATACAGTTATCCAACTGAAGTGTTACAAATATAATAGTTCCATTGGTTCACACTTACTTATCAAAAATATGAATATAAAATACTATTTGGACAATAAACTTACGCCATAGGGACAAACTCACTCTCTACATGATAAATCAGATAGCAATAATTTTGAGCATAAGCCGAAAGAAATAGAATTAGTGGGCGTAAAAGAAAGTGAAGAACTCGGTTAAATTATTTAATTCCAAATTAAAACAACAATCATAGTTACATTATATGGTCGTAAAAGAAAGCTAATTACTCGGTAAAATTACTAACCATATAGAAAAACAACGAGGTAAAATTACTGGATGATTAAACATATTAAAGATCGGGAAAATTTGATTGGATATAGATTGGAAAAAGTAGCATTTACAAGAAAACTGAAGAAACTATTACTGGACGTTTGAGAAAGCTAATAGCGGACTATAATAATTGGGCATAATAGAATGCAATGCACACAACGAAAACTGTCCCATATAAAAGAATTTAATTCCCGTGTCATCAACATCAAGCACAATAAAGGGAATATCGGAAAGTTGGTCGAATTCTCTAGAGCATTCGTCCTCTATATAGTAGGACAAGTTGACAACAGATAGTGCCTTTTAGCTAAGAAAATATTTACTTCAATTACCGGACCATCAGCAATGTTTTTGCCGTATGTGAAAGCTAAAGAATAGACTGGCTTGAAATAACGTATTTTCCATGTATTTACTTATGTAAAGAAAGAGTTTAAAGGTCACTCATGAATGGCAGAGTCAAGGGACAGCACAAAGTTCTAGAGCATGATCACATACATATATGATCAGAGCCCAAGTCCCCTCTCTATCAGGCTAGGACCAGTGAGGGCCAGGGAGGGCCAGACAATGGCTGCAGATGACTCAGCAGGTAGCTCATAAAGATGGTAATGTTGCTGGCACTACTAGAACCTAGAAATACGAACTTGAGTGGATATAAGAAATTGTGGTAATGATTGTCGGTATTACCATGATGGAGAATATTACAAGAGAGGTTACTCAAATATACATAAAACAGATATATATGTATATATGTATGTGTATATATATATATATATATATATATATATATATATATATATATATATATATATATATATATATATATACACACATATATACATAAACGAAAACATTCATATGTGCTAACTCACAATCCTGCACTGCTTAACGTTGCTCTGATGTTACACGTTCTTTCCCATATTCATTTACATAGCTTTAAGAACTTTTAGGGATGCATGGAAAATTGCAATAAAACAGGCAATGCCAAGAATATGCAACGTTATTGTGAGAGAGAGAGAGAGAGAGAGAGAGAGAGAGAGAGAGAGAGAGAGAGAGAGAGAGAGAGAGAGAGAGAATGGTTGCAGGGTACGAATATAGATTAGATGGCTGTAGCAAATCAAGGGTTACGTATTGGATAAAAGTTAGAATTCATGAATTGGAAAGAGCAAAAGGACTAGATACAGAGAGACAAGCAATAAGGTATGCATAGCAGTAAATAAAGCAAGGGAGAACCGGGGAACAATAATAATTTTAAGACATGCTGAATCACAAGTCTACAGATATCAGAATGTATTTTTGGTATTTTTTTTTCATTTGTATATTCTTATAATTTAAAGGATAGTTTACGCACATGTGGGCGCGCGTGAGAGTGAACATCTTAAAATACAATGGGTATTTATATATTGATAAATTTCTGTATAAAGATTATAATTTTTTGGAGAAATATACTTTTAGGGTACATTATTCGTCGTCCAGTCCAATGTTAATTTGTAAAATGGTGTATATATATATATATATATATATATATATATATATATATATATATATATATATATACATACATATATATATACATATATATATATATATATATATATATATATATATATATATATATATATATATCCTATCACCCTCACTCCAACATATGTGCATTAACTGATCATGCATAGATAACCTAGTGAGATAAACACTATATACAAAGTGAAATTAATATATACACTGGAATAATTCGTCTCTCCTTTGTTATATAGAGTATCTATACATAAAACGTATTATGTAATACAGTACATGACATAATGTAATTTCCAGACCAATGGGACACTTGATGAGCACGACAGGTTAATTTTGTTTTAAAGCTGACCGCCAACAGTGGATAAAAGCATTTGGATATTATACGTTCTATGTCACAGCCAAGTTTATGTATTTAATTGCAAATTATTTCAACTGGAGCCCAGCGACAAATTTTGTTTTGTTGTAAATTGTTGATTTCTCTGGTTTCGACTTCGTTATTTATAGTGTGTGTGTGTGTGTGTGTGTGTGTGTGTGTGTGTGTGTGTGTATATATATATATATATATATATATATATATATATATATATATATATATATTTGAAGGATGCAACGATAACAAACATAACAATAATAAAAATACTATAAATACAGATTCTGATAATAAATAATTTGTTATTCAAATTTTAATGCGTAAGAAACTATATTAATCATTAATATGGTTTCTTGCGCATTAGAATAATAATAATAATAATAATAATAATAATAATAATAATAATAATAATAATAATAATAATAATAATAATAATAACACCTATAAAGGTCAACAATAGGAAAGGAATCTTCATCCTCTTGGGACTCGCTATCCCTACTGCTTTTAGTAGTAGCTATGATTCCTATGGCGAGAATGCTGGAAAAGATTGAAGTTGCGTACACACTCAAGAAAGGAGACAGCAGAATTAACCGTCATATGTTCATGGATAACATCGTGATATTCATGAAAGATACTAGCAAAACAGACTGTAAGAATTGTATCAGGAGACATTAAGATGGAATTTGGAATGGGAATATGTGCTGCAGCCAGCCTAGAGTGAAGGAGAGTAATAAGGAATGAAGGGATAAAGTTGCCATATGGAAAGGTCATCAAAGACATAGATGACGCAGGGTAGACATACATCGGGGTGATAGAAGAAGCAATAAAACAACAATATATAAAAGAAAATATTTGAAAAGAATACACGCAGAAAATTAAATGTATATTGAGGTCAAAGCTTATCTTTGGAAAAAGCCAGGGCCATAAACTGTAATCAAGTACAGTACTGGAATAATGGGCGGGAAGAAATCAGAGCTTCGTAATATATAGAAAAACTATATAAATAATGCACATGAACAAAACACTACACCCAGGAACGAGTGTTAACAGGCTGTATATGTCACATAGAGAAGGAAGAAAAGGATTACTCAGCATATATAATTGTGACAAAGTCAAAAGCAAAGCACAGAGACAGTGCCAGAACACCAGTGATGATGAATGGCTAAAAGGACCCAGAAGGACATTAAGTGAGAGCAGGAAAAATAGACGAGAAGTATGGTAAGGAAAACCTCTGCATGGGCAATTCACGAGATAACTGAAGAACTGGCCAGTAACGAAACCTGGCAATATCTACAGACAATAGAACTTAAGAAATAATGGCCGCAATAGATGGAATCAACATTTCGTCAAAGTGTACGAAGGTTATGGTAAAAGATTTAACATAAACCCTATTGCCAGTAGATGTTCAGCACTTGCTCAGAATCAATATAAGAAACGATAGAGTGGCCTGGAGTCTGTAGAAAATACCAAATGCCACTTGCAGAAAATGGTACGAACACTAACTTCAAGCCATAGTTGAAAATAATAAGGCTAAACTACTCTGGGACTACAGTATCTACAAAACAAAGAAGAATAACTCTTCAGATATCGCAGTACCGTGGAAGATAAATGAAGAAATAAAAAGTACCAAGACCTTCGAATCGAATTGAGAAGGCTATGGGATATGCAAGTGGACGTTGTGCCAATAATCATCGGAACACTCAAAACAATTACTTAATTCATTAAAGAGAAAGCTAGAAAGAATAGAAGTCGAAATAACCCCATGACTCGTAAAGAAGAGCGTGCTACTGGAAATAGCACATAACAGTTCAGTGGGGAAAGTGATGGATGCCTAGGGATGGTGGATGAAAGTCTCTACCTAGTCCTATAAATCACCAGTTTCTAGAGACTGTGATTGACCAAATATATATATATATATATATATATATATATATATATATATATATATATATATATATAAAATACTAGAAATATTACAAAGATAATAAGACCTTTGTTTAGAAGGTTTGTAAATAATAAAGAATTTGTTTCAAGTCTCATCGTCAATAAACCGTATACAATCGCTGTATATATTTCCTTCAACTACCAAATAAACATACAAGCAATGGTAAAAGAATATATACCATAAAAATCAGTAGTAGTTCCCATAAACTCCTCCTACGTTTAAAGCAACAAAAAAAGAAATAAAAACAGCACCGTAATTCAACAAATAGTTTACAAATACTTAGGACCTATTCCATTTTTAATATTCTAGCGAATAAGATTAGGCTTAGAAACATTTGAAAACATTTAAAGTTTAGAAACTTTATTTCGTTAAAATTTTCGAGGCGTGTCGCCCACTCTCCCCTTGCCAGACACTTCATTTGAATCTCTCGTTTCAAAAGGGACGTCAGTATCACTCCAGTGCTATTAACTCTATTTTCCAAAACTCCTTTTCCATTTTTTTTTCTTTACCGTTATCTCTACGTCAGATTTATTTATTTATTTATTTATTGTTTTTTTTCCTAGAGAGAATACTTGATTCCGGGTCTATTTTTATATACCAATAAAGGATCAGAAACTTGAATATCATGACCAAATAATTTATAATTTTTTCCCAAAAAGTATAAATCATAATTTATTCTTCTTAGTCATTCAAAAGATTAACCGGTATATATCGGGCAAATGGGTCCACTATTTAAAAGAAATTAATTGAATTATTCACAAATCACTCACAACCAGTTATTATAATTACGAATTTCATTAAAGGCAAAATTATAAGATAAAATTCCACATAAGTTAGTTATTCTTTTTTAATACAAAATAGACAAAACGTGAAAGCATCTAAATTTCATCAAATATCATTGAGTTTTGTCAGCCGATTGGAAACGTCCATACCTTCAATCTGTTGGACTAGAGTTCGAGACTCACTCAAAAACGATAGTTTCTTTTAGTGACTGCAACCTTACTATCCTCACAAGCTTGGGATGGAAAGTTTGGGGGATCCTATAGCTCCAACTGCTGAGTCAACAGCGGCCATTTCCTGGGTCTCCCTGGTCCTAATTTGAAGGAGGCAGGGTTTGGACGCTAATCATATTTATACATAGCCAGTCTCTAAAACATCGTCCGGCCACTTAATATAATAATAATAATAATAATAATAATAATAATAATAATAATAATAATAATAATAATAATAATAGGGAAGTGGGGAAAATGGGGAAAGGAAGAGTACCCCTGGATACCATCCAGTTTATAGCTCAAAGGCAGGTACTCGGGATGGGAAAGATTAAGGAAATAGGGAGAAAGAGAAGTACAGGGGAAGAATAAAAGAGAGGGGCAGACCCTCTTGCGATATTAAGGAAATGGTATTATTATTTGTTATCCTGCCACCTACCATAATTCATTTTATCAATACTTTGACTATCACGTATTTTCTTATTCACTAGTCGTTACAAAAATAAACAATGAAGTTACTTTCCACCTAAAAAACTAAATGGAAAGTAACTTCATTGTGGGTAATTATGTTGTTTATTTTTGTAACGACTAGTGAATAAGAAAATACGTGATAGTCAAAGTATTGATAAAATGAATTATGATAAATTACGTTTAAAGGTCGTTCATGAATGGTAAGTGGCAGGACTTACCATTCATGAACGACCTTTAAACGTAATTTATCATAATTCATTTTATCAATACCTTGACTATCACATTTTTCTTATTCACTAGTCGTTACTAAAATAAACAATATAATTACCCACAATGAAGTTACTTTCCATTTAGTTTTTTAGGTGTCGACTGCGTTTTAAACTTATACGTTTGGCAATAAATAAATTTAAAAAGAAATAATTACAGAATAAATATACCCTAAGACCAATAGCAATAACAACAACAATAATAATGGTAATGATTATGTTTTCTCTTATGACCAAAAAAGGAATTTACAAAAGATTAATATAAAACAATGTTATGACCAAAAAAGGAATTTACGAAAGATTATTATAAAACAAAGTTATGACCAAAAAAGGAATTTACGAAAGATTAATATAAAATAATGTTATGACCCAAAAAAGGAATTTACGAAAGATTAATATAAAATAATGTTATGACCAAAAAAGGAATTTACGAAAGATTAATATAAAATAATGTTATGACCCAAAAAAGGAATTTACGAAAGATTAATATAAAACAAAGTTATGACCAAAAAAGGAATTTACGAAAGATTAATATAAAATAATGTTATGACCAAAAAATGAATTTACTTAAGATTAATATAAAATAATGTTATGACCCAAAAAAGGAATTTACGAAAGATTAATATAAAATAATGTTATGACCAAAAAAGGAATTTACGAAAGATTAATATAAAACAAAGTTATGACCAAAAAAGGAATTTACGAAAGATTAATATAAAATAATGTTATGACCAAAAAAGGAATTTACTTAAGATTAATATAAAACAATGAAGTTGGAATAACAACAAAAACGAGAGTAAACCAACATTTGACTTTTAAGCGAAATTGTCTAAAAACTCCTTAAAAGAGTGTAGGAGGAAGAACCCGATCTCAAAACTATGTCAATGAAAAACTATCCTAATGACCCGACACTGTGAAGAAGGATCAAATTAGGGTTTCAAGTGCAAAAGAGAGAGATCGACGGAGAGAGAGAAAAATGAGAGAGAAATAAAACTGAGAGGAAAAGAGAAGGATGACAGGGGATGAAATTCATAGTCTTCCTGTGAAAAAAAGGAATAGGCAGAGAGAGAGAAAGAGGGAGAGAGAGAAAAAAAGGGGGAAGAGTTTCAGATAAAACTGAACACAAAAATTTGAGCCAAATAGAATTTTATCATTACTTTTTGTTTTTCAGCATTGCCTATAAAACATAGATGTTTTACCTGTTCTTAAACACCAATGATTCTTTATAAGATGTTGTTCTAATTGGTTTTGCTTTAATACTTACTGCAGCTTATTTTTATAATATAATTAAAAATGTAAATCCAATATATTTTTTCTTTTCAAACTAAAATTTATCTTTCACTAATCTTCATCAAATCTTCAAGAGGCTTAAGGAAATTATCTCAGCTACCAAGTGTTTTTGATAATTACTCGAGATATTTCGTTAACCCATGCAAGGTATATGAGAATTTTCTCGGAAGTGTACAAATAATACATCATCTCCTCCTACGCCTACTGACGCAACAATACAACTTATTTCTACTGTTGAGTAAACCCTATTTCA
>NC_090733.1:130890479-130895479 GCF_036898095.1 Palaemon carinicauda | reverse complement strand
TTGATGTCTTATATATTCCCCATTCTTCTTTACATTTTCTTGAGATAAATAAATTCGTTATCTCAGATATTCCCCATTCTTCTTTACATTTTCTTGTATGAGATAAATAATTCGTTATCTCAGATATTTCCCCATTCTTCTTTTCATTTTCTTATTTAAGGGATAAAGAATTCGTTGATGTCTTATATATTCCCCATTCTTCTATACATTTTCTTGAGATAAATAATTCGTTATCTCAGATATTTCCCCATTCTTCTTCACATTTTCTTATATGAAATCAATAATTCGTTGATATCTCAGATATTTCTCCATTCTTCTTTTCATTTTCTTATTTAAGGGATAAATAATTCGTTGATGTCTTATATATTCCCCATTCTTCTTTTCATTTTCTTATAAGAGATAAATAATTCGTTATCACAGATATTTTCCCATTTTTTTTCCACTTTCTTAAAAAAAAAAAAATAAAAAAAAGGAGATAAAAAATTCGTTGATGTCTCAGATATTTCCCATCCTTCTTTTCATTTTCTTATAAAAGAAATCAATAATTTGTTGATGTCTCAGATATTTCCCATTCTCCTTTACATTTGCTTATAAAAGAAATCAATAACTCGTTATCTCCGACATTTCCCTTTTTTTTTTTTACCCTTAAAAAAAGAAATCAATAATTCGTTAATATCTCAGATATTTCCCCATTCTTGTTTTCATTTCATTTTTTAGTTATTTTCTTACTTTTAATCCCCCTCTAATCAGAAGTTTCATAAATTGTTCTATTTCTTTACATTGTTGATTTTAATGTTATCTCCCATCAAATGGTCATGATTAGTATTTTTTCATGCTTTTAAATATGCTTAGCAGTTTATTATGTCTCTAGTTGTTTTCCATGTCTCTCACTGATGGGTAAATATGCCTAACGATAAATATTGCAACGTTCCTAGGATCGATGACAAACCGAAACTACATTGAATTGGATTTTTACTTTTGCTTTTCCTTCATATTCTGAAATAGATGGAAATCTTAAAATTTAGTATTTTTCTTGAAACTGCTTCTACAATAGTATTATCATTATTAGCTCTGCTACAAACGTAGTTGGAAAAGCAGAATGCGATAAGCCCAAGGGCTCCAAAAAGGAAAAAAAAAGCACAGTGAGGAAAGGAAATAAACAAACTACAAGAAAAATAATGAACAATTGAAATATTTTAAGAACAGGAACATTAAAACAAATCTTTCATACATAAACTGTAAAACATAAAAACATTTACTGTTTGAATTTTTTAAGTTTAAAAGTTGTTAATAGTAACAAATGCAGAACTGTAATACAGGTAATGTTATGCATTAAATGTGATATCTTTTATCACGTTTCACCAATGCAAACAAAATAAAGAAAATATTCCTTACTATAAAAAGACATTTTTCACGCATAAATCTGTTATTCAGAGTAGAGTATTGCTAAATAAACAATGCAACGGTTACTTCGACGTATCATACTTTAACTGTCGACTCTTGAAAGAGCATTGGTGCAGAGAACTCAACATAAACTGATAATATACATACATTCAAGCAAGCACAGTGTGTGTGTGTGTGCGTGTGTGTGCGTGTGTGTTGCTATGCCAACCTCCCAAACAAAACCGGATGAAATCCTTCCAATAAATAGCAAGATACGACAAAATTCTCTTGTGGAAGAAACGCCTTGTGTAGAATATGACTTCATTAACACATCTTTAAACCAAAGCATATAATGAGTACGAATGAAATAGTACTTGAGCAAAAGTGACTTCCCAATGAAAAGCGTCATTGCGAGTATGAAGTACTACTTAGACTACTGGAAGCTGCATACAAACGTTTCATCTGAGTCAGCAGTTATAGGATAAAGCAAGAGATAACACTCTCTCTCTCTCTCTCTCTCTCTCTCTCTCTCTCTCTCTCTCTCTCTCTCTCTCTCTATGACTAATGGGACAGCTAACACAGACATTCAAAATTCTTAAAGGAATAACCAATGTAGATTACAACAACCTTTTCCCGCTTAGCACAAATCAGTCCAGAGGCAACGGATGCAAACTGGAATTGAAAAGATACAGCACCACTCAATGTGGTAATTTATTTACATTCAAAATAGCAAATACATGGAACAGACTTGCAGCGGGTGTAGTGAACAGTAACACGGTAAACGAATTCTAGATTAAATTAGACAAGGGCATAAAAACTCTTTAAACAAACTAATTCGCTCTACCCAATAGCAAATGGAGTCTCCACGGATGGACTAAACAGACTGAGACATCCAAAATCCTTGTAACTCTGAGACTATTCTTTTTTCTAATAGTACTTAACTATTACTGCTGCACTTTGTGTTCCATTTAGACGAAAACGATACTATTCACACAAACACAAATATTGATTTGAGTCTACTTCGTGAATATAAATTCACAAAGAAATAAATATACAAAATTCCAAAAGTGAATAATCTTATATTCTTAAAGTAAGCAATTATTGATGGCCGAAATGTTAACACATTTACACAATGAAAATAAGTAGACGCAAGCTATATCAGACATGTCCGTTCTAATAAATACTTTTGTTATGGATTATGGAAATATAATATGGAATATACCTGAAGGAGAAAAATAAGTTATTCATACACTGACAAAAAAAAAAAAAAAAAAAAAAAAAAAAAAAGTGAATGCAGTTATGTGTGATTTTATATTTTTTTGACAATATGGAATACGAACTAAACCCAAAATGCTAAGCAAAAGAAATCAATATATCTTATATTTGATAAAAGTAATTGCTGGATTTTTCCTATTGACATTGGCATTAAATATAATAAAAATAACATAAACAATAATCCTCAATATCAATATTTGTGTCAGCATTCATGATTGTCACCATTGCATTTCTATGGCACTGTGGAGGGTTGATATACGAGTCTAAAATCAATTTGCATCGTACTTGCCATTCCCCTATTGAGATTTATACATTACTTGCCTCTGTTTATACAGTAATTTTGCAGTTCACCGATATTTACAAAGTAATTCAACTGGTATCACTTCCTCTTCGACTAAACGTATTTTCAATTTTGAATGAATTTCTGAAGTTATCACATAATACCAGTGTAAAATCAAACTATGAAACTTTTCAATAGAATTCAGTTCAAAATCAAATATTAAGCTTCCATATAACATTCGATTTAAAACCATTTTTATTGCTTTTATACATAAGTCAATATAAGACAAAAAACTAAAGCGTAAAATTAAAAATAAAATAAAATGAAACTAACCTAAACGTCAGATTACAATGAAAATTTATTACCTTTTTACATGATAATGCATAAACGAAATAAGAAAACTTTTATATTACTGTCAGTTTGAAAGGGTATTAGGAAGCTAATGTAGGAAATATGAGCATAAAATTAATTTAGGAATCTCATAAAAACTCTAAATTGAAATGATTAAGCTTCTGCATGAAAGTCATCTTCAAAATCTTCAAATCAAATCAAACAAACTTTTATATCAAGTTGTGTATAAAATAGTCTGAGAACTAACCGAATCTAAAACAGGTTACTATATTTAGTTTTAATCCTACGAATAAATAATTGTTCTAGAACTTTGTAAAACTGAAAAGCTATTATAGCATCAGCCTCGAATATGGAACAAAATAAAATAAAACTTTTTAGAGGGCAACAATTATTACTGGTTGTCTGACCAAGAGAATGCCGAAAACATTCAATGAAATAAAACGACTAAAGATTGATGGCGCAAATAATTAATGACCTAGAAAACATACTACCAGCTGCTGACTTACTGATGTACAGAAGTGGTTTACTTTTCCCCACAACTCATACAGAAAATCACCTTTCTTTTCATGAAACAAGCAACACATAATAATAGCAACAAGAATTGTATGTAGATTAGGATCGTGTCAGGACGGGTCTCTCCGTCTATATCTACCAAAAAAAAAAAAAAATATATCAACGGAACCTGCGTTAATAATTTGTTTTCTTCATCATATCTGCCTGCTTTACCAAGGTTTTCACATGTACAACATATTTCCACTTTACCCATTTTACCTTTAGTTTATATTATTATTATATACATCGTATTTGTAAATCTAGAATTCTAAAGTGTAACTAACATTTTGCACATCAAAAGAAAAAAACATTAAAAGTAAAAAGGCACTATTGGAGTGCAGACCTCCGCCTAGAGGCTTATTTCTGGAAACCAGCTTGTCTTTCCCAGAATCAATTTAGACCGTAGGCGTGTTTGAAGTCTGTGTGACAACTATTTGCGAACTTGGGGTTAAGGTTAGGATTAATTCGGTTGACCTTTTGCTCAACCTTGACCTAATACTTTCAAAATTGAATCACTTCAACGTCTCAACATAATAATCAATCCCTAAAAGTTTCCCTACTCTGTGAGTAAAATTGTGGCCAGGAAGTTGTTCACATACAAACAGACAAATGTACGAACAGGGCGAAAACATTAACTCATCCCAACATCGTTGACGTAGGTAATAAGAAACAAGTATATGAATGCCTAAGTTATTATACTTAGTAAAAAATCAGAAATATTTCCCACAAATTAGGAAGGTTGTTCAAAGAGGTTCGAGATTAATAACGTATAAGCAAGGATGGCATTTCAGTTACTTAAAAGCCTCTCTATTTAACTTCAGCTTATTTAATTTATCTAGTTAAATCCTTCTTGTTACGTTTGACTTACAGAAGATATAAAATACATTTTACTTAAAATAAAAGTTCTGTTAGTAATACATAAAACACATAAATTATTATTGAGTGTATAAAATTATAAAAGTTTCAATCTATTTTGTTCATGTTTACTTTAAATTGCACTTGCATAGCGCACCAAAATGTATTTTACCTTTAAATACTGGTCCTAGCACAAATAAATGTATTGAAAACATTCCTATTTCATATAAATTCTACAGTCTTTATCTAATCTACTACAGTTTTCCTATAACTTACAATAGAAGTGAAAACCTACCATAAAAAG
>NC_090733.1:130845380-130874979 GCF_036898095.1 Palaemon carinicauda | reverse complement strand
AACCATTCAAACATTCCAGTTCCATATTAACGAAGGCAAAGAATTGTCCAAAAAGTAAAAGAGAGAGAGAGAGAGAGAGAGAGAGAGAGAGATGAGAGAGAGAGAGAGGGAAGAGAGAGAGAGAGAGAGGAGTTGAAAAATAAAAGGTAATTAATCCTTATGTAAACCATTCAAACATTCCAGTTCCATATTAACGAAGGCAAAGAATTGTCCGAAAAAGTAAAGAGAGAGAGAGAGAGAGAGAGAGAGAGAGAGAGAGAGAGAGAGAGAGAGAGAGAGAGTTGAAAAATAAAAGGTAATTAATCCTTATGTAAAACCATTCAAACATTCCAGTTCCATATTAACGAAGGCAAAGAATTGTCCAAAAAAGTAAAGAGAGAGAGAGAGAGAGAGAGAGAGAGAGAGAGAGAGAGAGAGAGAGAGAGAGAGGATGAGAGAGAGAGAGAGAGAGAGAGGAGTTGAAAAATAAAAGGTAATTAATCCTTATGTAAACCATTCAAACATTCCAGTTCCATATTAACGAAGGCAAAGAATTGTCCAAAAAAGTAAAGAGAGAGAGAGAGAGAGAGAGAGAGAGAGAGAGAGAGAGAGAGGAGAGAGAGAGAGAGAGAGAGAGAGAGAGAGGAGTTGAAAAATAAAAGGTAATTAATCCTTATGTAAACCATTCAAACATTCCAGTTCCATATTAACGAAGGCAAAGAATTGTCCAAAAAAGTAAAAAAAAAAAAAAGAGAGAGAGAGAGAGAGAGAGAGAGAGAGAGAGAGAGAGAGAGAGAGAGAGAGAGAGAGAGAGCAGTTGAAAAATAAAAGGTAATTAATCCTTATATAAACCATTCAAACATTCCAGTTCCATATTAACGAAGGCAAAGAATTGTCCAAAAAAGTAAAAAATAAAAAAAAAAGTTCGAAAAAATAAGCCTAAAAATCCAGAACCAAACCATTCAAACACACTTTTCCTTCCACAATTAAACCTCCTTAAAAGGGATGTCAGCAACACGTCACAGCCTAATCACTTCATTTTTCAAAAAGTCTTTTGTTAATGACTTCGGGACTCTGTCCTATAAGCTTTGTTGGTTACAGCAGGCCGTAGCAGGAAATTAACGCTTCCCCTTTCAATCTTTTTTTACCTGCTTTTTTTCTAGGTCTGTTTATTCCTTTCAAAATTATTTTCAAAATGTTTTCACATTTTCCAGAAACTAATGATATATCTATGTTCTGGTCTATTACGGTTTTTCAACCATTTTTTTAAAAAGTTGTTTTATATACCAACAAAGCTTTCAAAAATTTTAAACGCCAAAATTTATCTTCCAGACAATACATCTTCTGAATCTTTTACATTTTTCAAAAACTAATGCTATATCTATGTTCTGGTCTATTACTGTTTTTCAACCATTTTTTTTTTAAAGTTGTTTTACATACCAACAAAGCTTTCAAAAACTTTAATCGCCAATATTTATCTTCCAGACAATACATCTTCTGAATCTTTTACATTTTCCAGAAACTAATGATATATCTATGTTCTGGTCTATTACTGTTTTTCAACCATTTTTTTTTAAGTTGTTTTATATACCAACAAAGCTTTCAAAAATTTTAATCACCAATATTTATCTTCCAGACAATACATCTTCTGAATCTTTTACATTTTTCAAAAACTAATGATATATCTATGTTCTAGTCTATTAGTTTAAAAAAAAAAATTTAAAGTTTATTTATATATCAACAAAGCTTCCAAGATTTTGATTGCCACTATCTATCTACTAGACATTACATTTTCTGAATTTCACCTACAATGATCTTATTTTCATTTTCTATCAAATTTTTAAAATTCCAATCTTGTCATAAACAATTAAACCATTATCATCAATATTTTTATTATTATTACCAGAAATTATGCAGATTACTATTAAATGCAATTAACTAAAAGTTCTTATAAACAATATGAACATGAACAAACACAGAGATGGCTTTGAAAACTAAAATCTTGAACACCGCTTTGAAATTCGCCCCGCCCCATCCCACCAAAATAAAAACAAACTTAAGACCTCTGCTATATAAATATATTTGGGTCCATATAAACATATATTTTCTGTATATGCTCTTGGCACTTACATTATCCAACTGCTCTGTTATCATTCGAGTTTCTTGACAAAGTAGCTCCCGCCCACAAACTGAATAATCTTTCATCGTTATAATATACGGCCAAGTTCCTTGAATAGAAACATAAATCACACAAATAGCACTATACATTTATAACTGATGTTTGCAAATTCAAATCCCTTGATAACTCTTCGCTCGCGCATCGCATTTTTACGATTTTTCCAGCTTTTAAAATCTTTTTATCGGTGTGCAGTGTAAAAAAAAAAAAAAAAAAAAAAAAAAAAAAGGCGTATCTAATATTACATATTTATGCCATACAACTGATCAAACTATTATGTAAGCATAATATCAATCAGTTAAGATACTATAAAGTAAAATCAGAGTTCTTATGGAGGATTGATTAACCACGTGCGAAAGACGTCATACTGACTTGAATTACACACACACACACACACACACACACACCAAAAATCAGTGATACGTACATATGTTCCGATTTCAATAATATATCTCAGTCAACTGGGTGACTTGCGTATGGAAGGTCATGGTAACATTATACGGATACAAAATTAAACGTGAACCTGGAATAACAAACTGATATACACTTCAACAAAAATTTAATTAGCCCTGAATTTTTGCCTCCAAGCTATACATCTTTACCTTTCCTTTATCATAACTTTTATAAATATTAACAAAACACAATGCAATTTCTTTTCATATTCATTTTTTTTTTCAATATAAAACTGATCTATTAACAGATATTTTTATACATAGTCCTAAAAATGTTAAGTATTTGATATAATTTCTTTTTTCCCATATCAATTCTCTCTCGAGAAAAATTCTCATCACGACACAAGTCTATACAAAAGGATTAAATTCAGAGCAGCTATGAATTGGATTTGGATATGGAAATGGAATATTCAATGTAAGGATTAAAATAAATAGCACTGTTCTGAACGAGGGGTGGGGTGGGGGGGGTAACAATGCTGTACAAAAATAGGGAGTTTACATTTTGCGTTGTTTTATATCCACACCGTGAGCTGAAAAATTCATTCCTCGTAGACATTGTGCAGCCAAAAATGTACTAAAGTCACAAGACAAAAATCTTAATCGAAATCTACAAACACAACCCACATATATATATATATATATATATATATATATATATATATATATATATGTATATATATATATATATATATATATATATATATATATATATATATGTATATATATATATATATATACATATATATATATACATATATATATATACATATATATATATGTATATTTATATATATATATATATACATATACATATATATGTACATATGTACATATATAAATATATATATATATATATATATATATATATATACATATATATACATATATATATATACATATATATGTACACACATATATATATATACATATATATGTACATATATAAATATATATATATACATATATATATATATATATATATATATATACACACATATATATGTACATATATAAATATATATATATATATATATACATATATATATCTATCTATCTATCTATATATATATATATATATATATATATTCATATCTATATATATATATATATATATATATATATATATATATATATATATATATATATAGATCTATAGATATATCTATATATATACCTATATACATATGTGTGTGTATATATATACATATATATATATATATATATATATATATATATATATATAATTATAGTTAAATATAATATATATATATATATATATATATATATATATATATATATATATATATATATATATATAATTATAGTTATATATATCTATATATATATATCTATATATAAATATATATAATTTTAAGAACACTTAGAGTTGAATGTCAAAAGTAAAATAAAAGTTTTGCAAAAGAGTAACATTCATGGCTACTTCATTTGGTGCTGATAAAACGACTGAATATTTAACAGATGTTATTTGATATTATCTTAGGTGTCTGTATGCACATGTACGGTGGCTACAACCACATATATATAACTGCTTGTGAAACTGGGGAATAAATGAAGTTGAAAATTGCAGGAAAACGAAGAAACGTTGAAACGTCATGCACCATAACATGGGATATAAAGACATTTATAAAAATGTTTAATAGACATTTGTGTGTTCGCACATGGAAGCTCGTCTGTTTGAATAATAAAAGAAAAAAAGTCAATTCCTTCAATACACATTATATTTGTTTTCTAAACACTTTGGCTGCTTAATATCTAGTATTATATTTCCAAGTTTTGTATGAATTAATATTACTAGTTTGTATGAAATGAAACTACCGACATGATACAACGCTCCTAAATATCTTTTAAGCACCTTGTTCGAAATTTTTCAAAGCACAATCCAAAACATAGAATAAAACAACCCAACATAACCGCTTATTAAAAAAAAAAAAAAAAAAAAAAAAAAAAAAAAAAAAAAAAAAAAAAAAAACTCGAACCAAGCAGCACAACAGAGCAACTATATAAATAACAAAGGGATTAAACAGGACGTAAAAACAATCAACGTTAGCCCCACTGACCGGATTCGGTTGGTTGGTTAAATGACACCTATTACAATCGTTCATTGCTCTTCTCTCACTGCATATTCAGTTTTTTTTTTCATTTTATTGTGAAATACACATTTGCAATCTATATATACATCTTCATATATTTACATGAATAATTTTCTATTTTACATATACTGTATTTACAATTGAAATTTTTCCTATTTATATAAATATGTTTTTAGGTGAAAAATATAGACTCGTGAATACTTTTTAATAGACGTTTTAAATCCTGTTTCATTTACATTAAACGTATTTACTTGCTACCCCTTTTTTATGCAACACCTGCACATGTTCAATTGCCGATGGATCGAAAAATTAAATGGGTCGTTAAGTGGGTCTATGCGTCCTACACTGTATGTAATGGCATATCTGAAAATATTCATATTTACAAATATTACAGAACTTTATCTAAAGTTTATTTACTGGAGTGATCAGAGTGGAATGGGAAAAAATCTTAAATCTACTTTGTGCTAGTTTTTGAGCATTAAACAATGATAAAAAAAAAACCTATACAAGCTTATAAACCATGGGCGAGTTTATTTAAATGTTTGTTATCAGTATTGTTATGGATAATAAAAAGTCCATAATATTATATCTTAGGAACAAACAAACACATACACATGAGAAAAGTAACTTTTTCCTTTAAGTTAATAATAATGGCATTAGGTTGACCAGGTTAACCCCCACCCGTTGAGATACTACAGATGGACTTATTAGGTTCTTTGACCAGTCAGGTCCCTTCTCTGGTTACGACTCAATTCTACCTTTGCCTACACATACACCGAATAGTCTCGCCTATTCTTTACACATTCTCTTTCCTAATACACCTCACAACATAACCGAAAAATTCTTCTTCACTCGACGTGTTAGTTAACTATTGCACTGTAATTGTTCAGTGGCTACTTTCCACTTGATAAGGGTAGAAGAAACCATTTAGATCAAGTAAGCAGCTTTTCTAGGAGGACAATTATAATTAGTTACGAACAGAAAAATTAAGAATGCTATTAAAATAGGAAACGTCATGGTTAAGAAAGAGAGAGAGAGAGAGAGAGAGAGAGAGAGAGAGAGAGAGAGAGAGAGAGAGAGAGAGAGAGAATTAAACCTTCGTTAATAGAGCCTATCCTTTTTCCAATACCTATTACTTGCGAGATTGCTTAGCATTTTTTTCTTAATTTCATACAGTTAGTAATTAAAATCACTAAACTGTTAAAGGGACGACGGTTAAACAAACGCACGCACGCACGCACGCACACACACACACACTAGCACGGACCTACAATCTCTTAAATTTTCGAAAACCTCTCTTGTTAAGAACTTACGAGACTTTGCCCCAAAGAAGAAGGTTTATTAGTAAAGCTAGTCCTTGAAATGAATTCAATACAGAACTTTCTCTCTTTCAAGCTTTTGTAATTTTTTTGGAGTTTTTTGGAGTTTTTTGGAGCGAGTGTGGACGCGCGAGCGCCTTAGCGTACTCCATTGTTTGCAAAATTAGCTCCTATAGTTCATCCGGCAAGCGATCGCACGTACCTTGATTACTTTCTTTTGAGTCCCTGATTAAAGAAATAAGTTCCTCGCCCCTTTTTCTTCACTATTCCTGAGGAGTATTGTAAAGACGCTGAGCCATTGTAAGAAACAATCACACGGCCTGATTGAATATCTTGCTTTCTTTCCCTTCTTTCTTTATTTGCAGTATAGTAATAATAAAGGAGGATATGTAGATGTATGGCTAATTCGGCCTTTTTTTCTTATTCGCTTATCCTTTTCTAATTAGTCATTTGGTATCAGGAAAGTGAATCAAGGAATGTTTTTTATACATATCTATTTAGTTAAATATCGATATTGAAATCTGATATAAACGAGCGAAGACTTTGTAGTAAAGGAGTAATATAGAAGTTATTTTTGGAAAATAATAAAAATAAATATATAATGCACAAAATTATAAATCCTTAGGTACATTAAAGTAGTAGATTTGTACAGCATATAACGAAATTTACCATAAGAACGCACATACCAAACACCATATCAATTACAAGAAAAAGAGATCAACTTTAACCACGTGAATTAAAAATTGCTCAATTAGAATTATAAAAACAATTAGTGCATATATATATATATATATATATATATATATATATATATATATATATATATATATATATATATATATATATATATATATATGGTGGCCTATTGGAAACATCCCTGACTAGCAATCTCCCGGACTGAGGTTCGATTCCCGCTCAAGCTTTTTAGTTTCTTGTCGTGTCTACAACCTCACCATCCTTGTAAGCTAAGGATGTGGGGTTTGAGGGAGCCTATAGGTTTACTTGCTGATTCATCAGCAGCCATTGCCTGGCCCTCGCTGGTCCTAACTTGTCTGGAGAGGGGATTTGAGCGCTGATCATATGAATATACGGCCACTCTCTAGGGCATTATCACTATCTCTTGCCTCTCATTCGTGAGCGGCCTTTAAACCTTTTAAACACATTATTACATACATATAAACATGAATATATATATATATATATATATATATATATATATATATATATATATATATATACATATATATATATATATACACATATATACATATATATATATATATACACATATATATATACACATATATACATATATATATATATACACATATATATATACACATATATACATATATACATATATATATATATAATATATATATATATATAATATATATATAATATATATATATATATATATATATATATATATATATATATATATATATATATATGTGTGTGTGTGTGTGTGCATGTACGTGTATATACAATATTCATCTTAATATTTGTTAGCGTGCACAACCAACGAGAATAGCAGTAGTTCTTGCAATTGAGAGAGAGAGAGAGAGAGAGAAGAGAGAGAGAGAGAGAGAGAGAGAGAGAGAGAGAGAGAGAGAGAGAGCAAACAACGTAGGAAACTGGAAAACAGAACAACTGGAAATTTATAAAATCAACCAGAATGAAAAACAACTGAGCAGATAAAACAATAAAAGTTATAACAGCATCCGAATCGGTGTCGTGTAGGACGCCAAGTTTCCTTAATTGCTTTAATCATTCAGGCTCGAACAGGTGAATACCTATCACAACGAGGTTGTTCATAGTCCACCTCTTCATTTGGGAAGCCTTGTCCTTTGTTGTTCTTTGTTCAATTAGCCGTAACAAAGGCACCAGTAAATTTAAGCCATTTGGTCAACGCCAAGGGAAAAAATGGTGAGAGAACAAGTTGTCTAAAAAAAGGAAAATCTCATAAATTTTCTGATTGTGGACAGTGCAAAGTGGAGAAGCTTGCTATTAGCTTTAAAGGTTTAAAGGGCGCTCATGAATGGCAGAGGCAAGGGACAGTCACATTGCCATATCAAGCAGGACAATGTCCTACAGACTAACCATATATACATAAATTCAGCGACCAAACCCCTCTCCACCCAAGCTGGGACCAAGGAGGGCCAGGCAATGGCTGCTGATGACTCAGCAGATAGACCTATGGGCTCTCCCAAACAACCCCCGTGCCTTAGCTCACAAGGATGGTGAGGTTGCAGCGACTAAAGAAACTAAAAAATTTGAACGGGACTAACCCCAGTCTGGCGTTCACCAGTCAGGGACGTTACCACATCGACCACCAAAATAGATCATTTATACGTAACGCCTCCATGGCCCATTTCACACATGACTATGAGTTCAATATTTATAATTTACGATATACCTGTGCATCTTAACATGCAGGAAAATGGGATTCCGTATTGATCTTGGGGGATTCTTTTCATTCTCTGATAAATTTGCGATAGCATGTCATAGATCTGTCTAATCTATTAGGCTGTGTGTGTACTGTAGGTCAAATTGTGTAACGCCATATTACTTTAATTTTACAAACCCTAACATTCTTCAGCTTTTAATTTTCACCAGCCACATTTTTCTCACGAGTAATCCCTTTGTTTTCTTCCATAAAAGGATTAGATTATATAAATGTTATATAACTGAAACCAAATTTTAATAAAGCGGAACAAGTTGGTTATTGGATTTGGTTTATAGCCTACATACCCCGAATAATTTCTAAAAAATCGTTTGGATTTTCAGCCATCTATCAGATTTCCATCAAGGACCTCGAAATGTTCACAAGTTGAATCTCTTTAATCCCAATTACTTATCTTGCATTACATTGTCCTCGTTAAGCCCCTTTTCCTGAAAAGTCATCCACATAAAGGCTACTTTGAACTTCCTGAGGCATTTGACAAAACCAAGAGAGTACAGTGACGGCGCCGAGTAAGGGTGTGAACTCAAAGGCAGATTGGAAACGACTGAGTTATATTATTGTGGAACACTCTCCTTATATACAAAACCTCAAGGCAACAGGACATAACAAGTTCACAAGACAGACAATATCACAGAGGAAAAACCAGACATGAATTTTCATATTCGTTTTAGTGCGAGGGAAGAGCGAAGATACAAGCATAATATATACAAAAGGAATTATGTACAATTGTGTGAAACACGGTTGGTACAGTACCACTTGAAACACTAGCTGAATTTGAAATTGTAATACTGTGATAGAACAAATCATTACACAATCGTCACTTGGGGGCTATGACATTTAGCTCTTGCAAGACAGAGAGAGAGAGAGAGAGAGAGAGAGAGAGAGAGAGAGAGAGAGAGAGAGAGAGAGAGAGAGAGACCAAACGATGTAGGACACTGGAAAACAAAACTGGAAATTTATATAATCAACCAGAATGAAAAACAACTGAGCAGATAAAACAATAAAGGCTACTTTACACTTCCTGAGGCATTTGACAAAACCAAGAGAGTAGCACTTAAAACACTAGCTAAATTTGAAATTGTAATACTGTGATGGAACAAACCATTACACAATCGTCATTTGGGGGCTATGACATTTAGTCTACGAGGCCCCCCCCCCCCCCCCCAACAGATAATCTGAACAAACGAACGAACGAATCGTCACTGCTCCCTCATCTTCGACAACTTGAGCGCCATTCATCTGCAGCTTGAGTTAATATTATTCGTTAAAATTTCGAGTTTGAGATCGTAATTTATGAACAGCTTAAATTAGTAAGCTCTATTCATTATAACATCTTGAGTTACTAAAAACGCTGAACATGCGCATCTTGAGTCAAGGATTACTCTTCATCTGCATCTTGAGTTATTAAGAGCCATTATGAACATCTCAGTTCATGGGTTATTCGTTCGTGTCTTGAGTTTGTGTAAGCTATTTGAGCAAATCTTGAGTGAGTTAAGTGTTAGTCGTTCGAATCTTGAATTAGATGTTGTTGCTGTAATTCTTGTATTAAACAGTGCCATGTATTTTGCAGTTCATTAGCATCTTTCATCAGTTTTGGAAACATCTTCCTAATTGCAATATATACGGTGTGGATTTTCATTGATCTTAAGGTAAAAATTCCTAATAATCTTTTTTGCTATGTTTGTTAATATTCGAAAAAGACACTGAAAAAGAAATTACAAATACAAAGAACAAATTTAAAAAAAATACCCTGGATATCGGAATCACATAATAAAAACGCAAAATAAAAAAAAATAAAAACGCAAAATGAAAAAAAGATAAAAGCGTTGTTAAAACTTCAGTTCAATTTTCGATATATTTCGGTTTTTATTGTTGGAAATGTACAAAATTGCTGTAATTATGGCCGGGATTTGATAACATCATCACACCGCGTCTACACTATTTTTTCGGATATCTGATCGTAAAACCTAACGACCAGATGAGTTTGCAGCCATTTCAAAACGCAAAAATGGATCGGAGCAAAGACTGATTTATGCTCAATATCTTCTCCTATTATAGTTATTATATAACCAGAAAATATAAGTACTGACTTGAAAGTTTTCGCAGATTTATGACAATACTAATGCATATCGATGATTCGCGTGAGCCCTGAGGCATATTTTGGTTGGTGTTTAAAGAGATTAATTTCAATGTTAAAGATCAATTTCAAATACTGCTTTGCATTTCAGAGAAACCAAAATGACAATGGATAGCAACGAATAGCCCTATCGAATCACGTGGAAACTGAATCATATTATATTGAAGCTGTGATGCAAAAGGAATACACCAAATATGGAGATATATCCAAGTTTTCAAATTAAACAGAAGAATAAGCACAAACAAGAGGGGTATTATATGATACCTTTATGGATAAAATATTCCTTAAGATTTTTTCCCTATCTAACCACACACGAAATAGTCTGTGAAGATCCCTCCTCTTTAATCAATGCAATGTGCCCTAATAAAAGAATATTCAGGAATAGAATATAGTTTGAATGAAATAAAAAAGGAATCTCAGGTTGCAACGAATATTCCAAAATAAAGTTACAACACGTATCTCGTCAACACTTCTCATTTGAAATTAAACAAATTGAAAATACACATCACTAGCACTGGAAGGCAATCACTCCACTTTTCAGAGAATCTTTTGTTAATGACTTTGGGACTGGGGCCGAAAATAGAATAGCTTTTTACCCCCTTCCAGTTAAAGGAGTCCTCAACGGAAAATTAAAACGTCTTTCTTATTCTCATTCCTTTGTGACCGAAATTAGCTCCGAGATTCATTACAACAGGCGGACATATGTAAGTTGAGGAATGAGTTTTGACTGGCTGATTAAAGAGATGCTATTATCTCATTTTTTTTTATTGCACAATAGCTACCATTAATGAAGGTAAAAAGCAAGAATCCCATTAAGTTCATTTTCGAAGTAAGATGCTTAAATTCTTATCTGATTTATATGTTTTCAAGTTTTTCAGTACTTGAATAGACCTTAAATTTCAAAGTTAGTGCTTTAACATGATTATTAATTCAACATGAATCCAAATTTAGAGCTGTAATATCACTAAGAATTTAACGTGAAAGTAATCCTAACTTCTTTTTACTAAACCGAACTCTATATCCATCACTTCCATTTATAAGTTCAAGGCCAATATTTAGTATAAGAAAAATATTCTTTCTTCCTCTTAAAAATAAGATGTTCCATGTTCAAAACATATCTCTGCAATTGCAGAAGAAATCCTTGGGGTCAGAAAGAATAAGTCAAGATATTGTAGCCACATCACCATATGTAGGCAGAAAGCCTGTTGCATATCCAAAGATCTCAGAACTTTCTTGAATATTTTTACCATGGGTCTTGCATCGGGAGCAACTAGTGGGCAAGAGGTGGAAAGTATTATCTAGCAGCCACTAAACCAAAAACAGTCCTTAGAGATTAGGCACTTTTTAAAAATATTTTTGTTGATATTCTGAACCTACAAATAACTGGGTAATAAATATTTAATTGTTAAATGTGATTTCTGGAACGAAGTGACTAAAAATTTCAGCAAAGAAATAATTTCATGAGGGTTAAAACTTCATATAGAAGTCATTATTTGCTCACTTAAACTATTTTCAGCATTAAAAATCGTAAAAAAAAAAATTAAAAGTAAAAAATAATACTCTAAATGAGTATATGATGTAATAAAAAAATGATAAAATATCTAGAAACCTGTTACTAAACCCAATACAGTATATATATATATATATATATATATATATATATATATATATATATATATACGTATATATATATATATATATATATATATATATATATATATATATACATATATATATATATATATATATATGTATACATATATACATATGTATATATATGCATATATATATATGTATATATATGCATATATATATATATATATATATATATATATATATATATGTGTGTGTGTGTGTGTGTATACACATATACAGTATACAGTATATACACGTGCGTGTGCGTGTGTATAACGTGTGTGTGTATACATAAACTATTTTAGAGCTCTAGAGGTGTCCTGGTGGTAAAGCAGAAATTGAAACAAGTGGTTGAAAATGACAGTTTTGCACGAATACATATTTCTTCATTCCACTAATAAACTGGATGAATCAATAAAAAGCTATTTATTCCGGATCCAGATAACCAAACGTCAAATATGCAAATTATGGCCTTTATTGCCGAACAATTATAGTCGATATCTTTTAAATTACTAATACTTTGAATTACTGAGTATTTCCTTTAATTATTAACAGGATCAGCTTTTACATATACAAGTTACTTTTAAGACAATAATCATATGTATTAATAGCATAAAACAAATACCCAAAGCTTTAGTTGAACAAAGCCATCAGAAGGATATTGGGAGTTGAATGGCAGGACAATATTGGAAATGAAACTATAAGAAAGATTACTCAAGTGCCATATGTAGATAAGATCATGAGGGGTAGATGGAGATAGTTTGGGCATGCTCTTCGCACTCCCCTAGAGAGATTAGTTCACCAAACTTTCAGCTGGGCTCCACAAGGCACTACAAGAGTTGGAAGACCCTGGCCTACATAGCTGATGACTATGAAGCGCGAAGTAGGAGATGAGGAATGGAGAAGTATTGAATCAAAAGCTCAAGATAGAGACGACTGGCTAAATCTAACCGAGGCCCTTTGCGTCACTAGGCGTAGGAGGAGGAGGTTTTAGTTGACAAAAAAATTCTTACCCTTACCTAGAACTCTAGTAATGGGTCATATTATTTGCTCTATTTATTCGTTTTTTTTCTACAAGTTAAAGTTAAATAGCAGACTCGAAAACGCATTTTTGCGTCTGTGATAATTGGATGTGTAAAAAATCATTAGTCTTAAATGTGTAATAAGCATTAGTGCTTAACTCTTAGATTTCCTCAGTAAACAGTCACAGGAATGTTTCATTACCTTTACATTTTGAGTGTAATGTGTCAAAACTTGCATTTCTAAATTTAAGGCTTTCCGTTTGTTCAATAAATTAACAGATCAACCAGTAAAGAAAACCTGTTTATTTCCAAGAACGGAAAAATCATATAAAAAAAAGGAAAATATTGATATATACTAATTTCATTACAAACTGCATATTGAAAGGTAAATTATCACAGTTTAGTAAAATATGTATACTAATTACGGAATATTTCAAAACAATACAATCTGAATGGAAAGGAAGAAACCGAAATTAATGAACTTAAATTTTCCAAGCAAAATATCAAAAAATATTAGATTGAACTATCTAATATTTTTTTTATATGTTCTCGAAAGTTACATTTTGAGCACAGAAAAATCTTGAATCTTGAGCTTGAAAATTTATTTTCCACATTCTAATCAAAAGCTACATCATAATGATTATGCCAGTAAGATTCACAATAGAGAATTTCAACAGGGCTCGCGAAAACACTTCTCCATCCTAATGAAACAACTTTAAAAAGATATGTCAGCATCAGACAGTAACAGTCAGTAACACTTGAATGTAATGACCCCAATTTTCAGAGGCCTTTTGTTAATGACTTTGGGATTTGACCCAAAAAGAAATTTATCCTTTCTTCTCTTTTCTAGTTCGAACAAACATGAGATGAAAACTTTTTTTATTAACCTGTGAAATTACCTTTCTGCTGTTTGCAAGCAATTGGGTTTACATCTCTCTAGGGGAGTGCGAAGTGCGAAGAGCATGCCCAAACTATCTCCATCTACCCCATTTGTTAATGACTTTGGGGTTTAACCCAAAAAGAAATTTCTCCTTTCTTCTCTTTTCTAGTTCGAACAAACATTAGATGAAAACTTTTTTTTATTAACCTGTGAAATTACCTTTCTGCTGTTTGCAAGCAATTGGGTTTACGTCTCATTTTTCGCTTATGATTGACGGATTAAAAAAAAATGCTTTTAAATTAATAACTAAGCTTGATCACAGTCAATACAATAAAATGTCGCTTATCTTATTTTTTTTATTATCATCTATTCAAGTGCGCGATCCAGTTTGTATACCTAGGCACAGAATATTGGTATGACGCCATTGGGTTTTCTTGTCACGAAGTGAACGTATAAAATCGATGACGTCTGTAAAAATACCGCGCTCTACCTACATCAATCAACAAACAAGAATCAACACAATACTGCCGGTGTGCTGTTTTCTCGGGGAAAAAAAACAAAAAAACTTTACGCTCTGAAACCGGTCCAATTTTTATCAACGGACCAAAAATTTCTACGTAGAATGTACGGAATAGGACGAGAGAGAGAGAGAGAGAGAGAGAGAGAGAGAGAGAGAGAGAGAGAGAGAGAGAGAGCTTGCTCTGGCGTTCTCCAATAGTTATTCACTTCCGAATACTGCCGGTGTGCTGTTTTCTCGAGAAAAAAAAAAAAAAAAAAAAAAAAAAAAAAAAAAAAAAAAAAAAAAAAAAAAAACTTTACGCTCTGAAACCGGTCCAATTTTTATCAACGGACCAAAAATTTCTACGTAGAATGTACGGAATAGGACGAGAGAGAGAGAGAGAGAGAGAGAGAGAGAGAGAGAGAGAGAGAGAGAGAGAGCTTGCTCTGGCGTTCTCCAATAGTTATTCACTTCCGAATCTATAGTCTGAGTGATAGAAGCAATCAAGCGAACAAGCCCGAATACAAGAGCCGTCTCCAACCGGTGTTTAAGGTAGTTTTTTTATCTTTACAAATTTTCACTTTGCATGTTTCGATAACTAAACCCCTTCCTCTTTCACTCTACCTTTAAAATGGTCTATGTTCATATATCACGTTAACGATTACCATGGTTGCATATAACTGTAAATGATAAAGACAAAAATAAACTTGAATGAACAATGTTTTTACAGTACTGTATTCAACATTACTGTCTCAATTTCATAATATTTACAGTAAGCAACTTTGAAGTTTTACTAATCGTATATTCATGCAGATATGAACACAAACACAAAACTGCATATGATAAAAACTTGGACCAGTTTTCTAAAATCATCCTCCCTTCGCTTCCGCTTAATAACTGGTGGATAGTAAACTGTAAAAGGTAACACACCTTGTAGGAAAAGGCATCGAGTTAACATCGATATCTCATCAGATTTTCTGAAATACAGGAAGATTTAACACTATATTGCCATAGCCTTATAATGCTTTTTGTACTGGGATAATGCAAATTCAAAGGGAAACAGCGAAGATTCAATATATAACACAACAATAAAGTAGAATTATCTAACAACATAAAATCTGTGCGACGACACGAAAATGAAAAATTTTGCCAAACAGAAAACCTTACCTTGGTACTTATCCACCATTAACTTTCACACTTTAGCTTCTTGAAAGCAAGGCTTTTCCTTTTCAATAATTCCTCTATCTCATCCATTCTAGATTTTTATGTATTCCTTTTCTTGCACTCTGTTTCACTAACCAATCTTCCTTCTCAAAAGTCTGACCAATTTTTTCATCTACAATATTCAACACTTATTTTATTCTCTCTTTTCAGCTACCGAAATAACCCTTCAAACTTGGTATATAATTAAAAATAAAGAGCATATCATTTGAAGGACCCAAAAATATTCATCAAGCGTTAGTAAGAGATGCTGAATGGAAAATTATTGATTTAAGAGATCAAGATAGAGACGACTGGCGAAATCTAACCGAGGCCCTTTACGTCAACGGACGTTGAAGTTTATTATGACGGTATTTTAAAGATCTGGACGTTTCCGAACCACCAAGGCACTTTCATCACCAAAGACAAAATACAAAAGTCTATGCAGATGCATTCATGCAAAATATACAGATCATGAAAGATACGTTTAGTTAGTGGTAATAACGATTAACTAAAACGTGAAACCCAAATGGATGCATTACTAGTTAGACTCAAAAGTGACATTCAAAAATCACATTTCCTTTAGTACGTTATTTGCAGTAATTTGTACGTTAATAACTCAAAAGCATTTTACTTAAAACACGAGAAGTGTCAGTGCGCAAGCAGTGGAAAATTTATCTTGAATAAAACTAATACAAAAACAATAAGGCAATCATAATTTCAATGAATTCAAATTTCAACTATTGTTTTAAAAAGGGATGAAGAAGTTACGACACATACTTAACCATGGTCAAATGAGTGTTCCCCTCAGCACTCACTTTCACCTTCAAGATGATAACCAAATGAACATTCTATGATTATGTACATTAATCAATTTATATTTTCTCCCATGCAACTTCCTGTCATCTATATGGTTCAAATTATCATACAGCGAAGGATAAGAAAATAAATCTCTATTTTTCTAACTTTTGCTTTAACATATTCCAAAATCGAACCTTTTATAATTGGCACTTCTTTTTATAGTTTAATATGCACATTAATTGCGAAATAAATTTACTAGCTAAAATCATTTGTATATGGTTTAATTTACACAATTTTACCCGTTTATCAAAATTGATTAATTTACACCAATTTTCTACGTTTCGCTAATTCACGCCTTGAAATTTTCCCCGACTAGCATCAACTAGCATTAAAGATGGCAAGTTCAAAACTGATGATAGTGTGTAGGAAATGTACAGGATACCACGCCACCAAGGAATGGAACTCACAATAGATAAACGCATAAACTACACTAAGCTGAACAAATCTGAAGATCATATAATGGATTCAAGAAATTGCAAAGATTATGATTTGAAATTGAAGAGATTAGCAGAAAATACGAACCATAGATACCAAAGAAGTCATAAATAGCGCCGATGTAAATATTCAATGTTATAAAATTATTTAAAACGCGAGAATTGATAAATGAGAAATATTTCGTTCTAGAAGAAACTGAAGACTTTCTAGTTCTCCAAGTGTTTTGAAACTGTGAATTTGTCAATAACGATCAGTTATGCAGTATGATAAGCAAAATACCTAAGAATGTAGACAATAAATGGATTTTGTAGGTCCTGTTGAGAATAGGGTTCCCCTACGTGATAGGACCAGGAAAACAGTCCTTAAAGTTAAAGTAAAGTAAAATAACGTATCTGTGACTCGAGGAGCAGAGGAACTTTAAAGATCTGGTATAGTATCCCATAAAACCAGTTTTCTTTATAAACACTTCAACATAGAAAACGTTTGAAATCAATTGTAATTACGACCACTATTCCTAAGGGATCTGGGTTCACCTGATAAAATAGCGGAATAGATGATGTTTAAGAAAATATAAAATCTATACCAAAATGGCATGTTAAATAAAATAAACTCTGCCTTTGAGGGGAAATGGTATCATAACACTTTTATTGTTAAAAAATATATTAAATTTTACTTTTATTGTTAAAAAATATATTAATTAAATTTAAGTATAAATAATGCTAACCATTCCCCCATTATCTTTTGAATTTTCAAATATTTATCATTTCGTAATAACATATGGGTTTTTATTAGCACGTCTTAGTTATTAGTGTGCTAGATGATTATAAAATTCAAATGAAGGCTTATAGCATCTTACTTTCCTGCTACTGTTATAGCTTAGCTAGCTAGCTAGCTAGTAGTAGTAGTAGTAGTAGTAGTAGTATAGTAATAATAATAATAGTAATTGTAGTATTAATATAAGGAAATAACTGGAAAGTTTTATCTTTATCGCAATGTAATATATAATTACTCTTCTAAATCCAGGTTGACAAAAACCTCCGGATTATCTACGTCGCTTATGGATATACGAAAAGAAACTCAGAATAACGCATATTCGAATCTCTCTCTCTCTCTCTCTCTCTCTCTCTCTCTCTCTCTCTCTCTCTCTCTCTCTCTCTCTCTCTCTCCACATCTAACTCCAATTGTATTCTGCTCTTTTCCAAATTTGACCTCTGGGGCCGAGAAATTTTCAATACAAGAATTTAGTTATTATAGTATATTCAGGCCCACTATAAAACAACGGAACGAGATATCCAAAGGTAAACAAATGTTCTTAAACCTCTTCCAAATTCCAATACAAAAATATATATTAAAAGTCTGATTTTTCTAAATTGCATCCATAATTTATGAAATTAGTCTTCAAAACTAACAAATCATTTTATGTAAATATTATATATTTCACACGCTTTACTATCTATTATTCGATTTTAAGAGTGCTTATTTCGTGCCATATATATTGGCCTGTATGGTTGCGAAGATTATCCTTCTCCTTTTATCCTCCAGAGAACGATAGAGATTGTACTTCGTCAATATTATGACACCACAGCCAAGAACTACATAGATTTGGTTAAAGATGCCAGACTGCTTCATGACCCTTAATCTAAGTTGATCACCAATGTGGCTACAAAAGGACACACCTTCAGAAATTTAGGTTATGTTTAGTGTTAGTGCCGCTCTCTCGATTTTACAGTCATATAACCCCTCAACTCCCAAATCAGATTTTCTTACCGAGCCATTGCCCAGATCAGCGTACAGGAGAGGAGTAGGAAGAGTTCAAGCTCCAGCAGTCACCCCCATGTGGATCACCACCTGTGTGCTGCGTGATCTTAAAGATTTCCGTCCTAGCCACTTTACTTTGTTGTTATGTATGACAAGGATTGAATTAAATATAGGATTTAGGCATTAAGCCAAGCACTGGGGCATCAAAGGCCATTCAGCGCTATATAACGAAAATAATTCAATCATATCTGTACACTCACACCATTTAGTATCATTTTAACCTTTAATACAAATCGTAACACTTTCATACAATAAAATCTAGATGTGAAATAAATAGGGATTAAAAGGGTAAAATAAATAAAAAAAATTAATAAAATCAATTATTAATTTTTGACAAGGAGGAAAAAATCCAAAGTTAATCTTACTAGCCTTTCTCCAGTACAGAGACTTACAGATTGGCCAACTCCTCGGTGTATGTCATCAACCCACACAACCCCATTTCGCCCCCTCTCAGGTGAGGTTAGGGCAAAACATGTTGAAAACTTCAACTTGGATCGAGTAATAACAGAAAGTTTCCTGACCTTCATGATGCAACACATTGAACAATCCCTGGCAAACTCAAGTTGCGCAGAAGCAAGAGGAGGTGCGGATGTTGATACAACTAATGGCAGTTGTTTAGAAGCTGAAGGAGGCACTGAACTCCTTTCCATTAAGAGAGGTTTTCATTATCTCGAAGTCAAAGATCTCACCCAGCTCCTTCCCTCAGCATCAAATGATTTTGAGCTTTTGAGCATGCAGACAAAAGGGACAAGTTAGTCACTTCTGGGACGATTGTAGTGCTTGAAATGGCAAGGGTACCTCCAACAAAATTCCATATATCGGCTAGCCTAGAGGTAACCTAACAAAAAAAAAAAAAAAAAAAAAAAAAAAAAAAAAAAAAAAAAAAAAAACAGTACTAAACGATGGACAGTTCTGTGTGTTATGCAAGAAAGACAAGAAGGCAGTGTAACTGCCTGTGGATCTACAACCTCTGCCTGACAGTGTGCCGACTGTCCATCGTTATTACACCCATCACACACTGGATTGAAAATATGAGAAGAGGGTTAGCTGGATTGAGAAGGTTAAGCCACACCCATTCGCATGCTATGAATACAAGGGCAGTTTCCCCGGCACAGCATCCCATGGCAATGCCTCACAACATAGGAATGATTACGTTCGAGTAAAACCTGGCGTGTATGAGGTGAAGATATCTCTTCAGTCAAAGAAACCTAAAGATATATACAATGACTGACATAATTGATGGACCACGTAACATTAAGCAAGTGCAATAAAGTACAGACACGAAAAAATACATAACAAAACCAGATGTATGACTAACTTTGCTGAACAAGTGTCCGTGTTACACGAGGATCAACTGAATTCAGACAACATAAAACTGCTAAAGACGTCCTGGCAAGGTGCCTTGTGCTTTTCTGTATACTGATAGCATAAGATTTTGTTGTCAAGGACAATCCTGTCACTCAACAGTTATTGGAATTGACAAGACATTTGATTTAGGAGATGTACATGCCACAGTGAGTATTACCAGTAGCAATGGTGACCATCCCCTCATGATAGGTATCATATTTCAGCATGAAAATTCAGGTACAGAGACATTCTTTTACTTCCTCCAACATCTTGTGGTATTAAGCTCAGATTCGCAATTAGTAATAGGCAGTGATGAGGAAAAGGCACTGAGAGCTGCCATATCACAAGCAATACCATACAATACCAACAGCCAAACCAGAAAAGACATTTTACAGAAACTTTATGGAGAAAATGGAGTGATCGACGCAGACAGCGAGACTACATTTGACTTGACCTTAAATGACATAAAAGACTGGCATGGAGACACATCACCATTATTTATTATGTAATTAGACAGACGACTGGAACCTATACTAAGAGAAAATTTGGAGACTTATGTTTGGATATGGGGATGCAACTGATTGCACGCTGGATAATAACTGCGAAAGTATAAACCCTGTATTGAAGCAAGCGGTTGACTGGAAATCGCAGAAACAATCAGCACTCGTGGAGAAACTGAGGGACTTAGTGAAGGGAGAGTATTGGGAGGCCGAACGATGTTTGGAGGGGTTAGGAGACTGGTCACTTGTGAAGGGGTATAAGGAATTTGCACTTTCTGGTAATAAATGGACGAATATGACGACGGACATCTTTGATTATAGGAAAGGAACGACAGAAGAATGTAGTACCATCGTAGGGCAATAAATATGTAGCTTACACAGCAACCAGCAAAGGAAAAAAAATAAAAGACTTAAGTAAAGAGAAAAATGGCTGCAAAGACATCAGTAAAACAAGACGCATAGTCAGAGTACAGTAAATAGGCTAACCGTTTTAGAGTTAATGATGAGTTTTGTATAAATATATATGCATAAAACAGTTTTGAAATATTTTGGATATATAATATATATAAATATATATATATATATATATATATATATATATATATATATATATATATATATATATAAAGCTGAAGTGTTATATTCATCATGTTCCTTCATGCATATTCGTATAACCATCAGTTAATGGTTTTTTTTGCATTATTTACGGTAAATTACATAAGAAATTAACAATTTAGTCTATATATTCTAACACTGTTTTGATTACGATCCATGAAATTTGACATTTTTATGGAAAATTATCATTTAGGGTTCAAACTAGCAAAGTCCCTGACTGAAATAGGTTTCTGATTCCATATCGTTTTCTTAGTGCGTTAATCTTTCTCATAGAAAACGAACGTTTGTAGACAACTATTTAACATGGACTAAAGTATATTTCACGCCAACCTCTATAGGTAAATTTATAATTGCATCACTGAGTTCTATACAGTATATTTCACTATATATTTTTGTAAGTGAAAATTAAACTATAAACTAAATCATCAGAACCAGAATATGTATTTAAAACAATGTAAATACAATAACACTTATTGTAGTTTGAGAATCATAGTGTTAAACGAGAGAAGTAAGATAAAAAATATGAAAAGACAAAATCAAACTAAGGTTTTATCTCAGAGAGAGAGAGAGAGAGAGAGAGAGAGAGAGAGAGAGAGAGAGAGAGAGAGAGAGAGAGAGATGGGCAAATAGACGAAATATATACAACCTGCAGTGACCTAAAAGTTAGGTATATATATATATATAGCCAATTAGAAATCATAAAGTGGGCGAATAAAAACCACCTAATTAAATGACCAACAAAGTACTTGCGTAGGGAATTGAAGAACCAAATTGCAAAATCCTCAGAATCTTATATTTCTGCAACATTGCAGCGGACTTACGAGGATGAAATTGGGGACGGTGCATTTGATTGTGTCTCGCAGAACTAGGCAACGACCCGTCACTCCAACAACACATGCAGTGCTGTCCACCCAAGGCCAATATATATTGGCCTTGTGTCCACCACAGCCCGTTGTCAAGTTTCTGTGTAAGAGCCATAAGCTGGCAGATTCACACAAAGTTTACATGGAAGCCAGTATCATCCCTAAGTACCATAAAGATTACGCTGTGGCGGCTACTCCTCAAAATGGGAATTGATTATAAGACCACTCAGTGTAAGATGTATGTCAGGAGGGGGTCGATTGACATCGTGTGCCACCACCACCTAAAGCAGACACCACAGTTTTGCTTATGGTTCATCCCAATCATAACGAACAAACGAACGAATTTACATGTGTATTAGGTTACCTTTTGCAGCAAGCCACCTTACTAAGTATTGATTATATAATGACTTGGTTATTACTAAGTGGTTTCACTTACTTTTTCATAATAACCTATAGACACAGGGAAGAGGATAGGAAAGTAGTAAACGTGAATGAAACATGGGTCACAACCAGGATGAGTCATAATAAGGATTGGGTGGATAGTACATGTGGACAAACACCTGTATGGCAGTGCCCCCTCCAGCTACCGGGGGATCGGGGACGTTCGTCTTACTCGCAGCTGGTACAGCTTATGGATCATTGAAGAAGAAAAAAAAAAAACACCAGCTGCGACTACCATAGGAAATGAATGGCGAACTATTTCTACGGTGGCCAACAACTGCTTCTCCTAGAGCAGCCAGTTGGTATTGGTGATGGGCAATCCTCAAGCCCACAGCATACTGGATTATACTGGGTGCCGGTATAGTAGGTGGCCTGCCTTCTGAACGTGGACTACGATATTTTGTGAATGACCTGAAAGGAAGTATCACAACTATCTGGTAACGAGCAGTATAGAAATGTTGGTAATATGATGTCCGGCAGTTATAGGAATGCTTTTAACAATGAAGGATGCTGTTTTAGTATGTTTGGTAAGTGGTTGTTTCTATTTCTTATTTTTCTTTTTGATGTTAACTATAAGTGTTCATTTATCCTAAACCCTTCTTAGATGTTGCTTAAAGAATTCTATCACACAGTTGCCACCAGTGATGAAAGTGCTACGTTATTTTTACGAGAGAAGGGTGTTCTACAGGATCAGGAGTTATGTGAGAATTGTGAGGGTCTTATGAGACTAGCAAATAAAAAATCTCGTGGTCAAGATAGAATGGTATGGAGATGCAAACGGAATGGCTGCCAGGTAACCGAATCTACTCGCACTGGGAACAAGTTTTTCTCTTATATAGATCTGAATGGTACATTGAATAACAGGCCGTCTTTATGCAAAATTCTGGTTAGCGTACCTGTGGACCCTCGGCATGGGAGTGGACGCAGTGCAAACTTTAACAGGAAGAACTAAAATGACAACTGTAGACTTGCTTAATTATTACCGTGAAGTGTGCTTAGCAATAGTTTCAGTTGAAAAAAAAGGGGTAAAATGAAGGGCACTGAATCTTCACCAGTGCAAATAGATGAAGCACGTTTTGTTGGCCGCAGAAAGTACAACAGGGGTAGCATGTTAGACGGAGATCATGCACCCGAAGAGGAAAATGAAGAAGAGATTGTTCAGAATAATCGGAATCATGGAGGGAGAATCGACGGGCTATGGGTGTTCGAGTTAATTCAAGGACGATATGTGATGTACTTGTAAGTGCAAACGCGCAGAAATTCTTATACCGATCATCCAAAGGAAGGTGGACGCTGGTTCGGTGATCCACTCAGATAAGTGGCCTGCTTATCGCCAACTTCAGCAAGTAGGATTACTGACCGAGTAGAGTCGTTATCCCACCACTACTACCAAGAAATCTGATCTTATCGAATGGCTAGAGGCTTAGAGCACTGAAACATTTCCTTCTCGCAGCATGTTAAAAAGCCTGAGCTCCTTTATATATGCCGTTAAAACAAGCAAGAGTCTGAGTCCAAGGTAGCTAAGACCCTAGACCCATTCGGGAATGGGGCCAAGAGATTATCCACCTGTCACCGGCTCATCTCGAGCTCAATGCAATCGAGCAGGCGTTGGAGCACATAAAACAATGTGCGCACTCATCACTCCAACATTTCACTCGAGCAGACCTGCAGGCCAGAGTGAAGGAAGCCAGGAGTAGGCACGTGTGATATGCCCATCACGAGCTTTCGATTAGTTATCGTTCAAAACAGATAACATACATGACAGTATTGATTCTGTCATTAATAGCCTTAACAGTGACAAAGACGATATTGATTCGTTCTTAGCGACGAAGGTTTGAAAAAAGGACCTGAGAATCAGCATTACTCTTTTAATCAGATAACCATGAGGTCACTTCTCTTACTAACTTATCATCCTTCTCCTTCCCCTAATTTTCTACTACTAGTACGACCTCCAATTATGCACGAATTTGGTCGATCCACGGCCTGGCAGAATTGGACATTCGCAGATTTCGATATACATAATGGGTACAATTCTATTACGGCTAACACAAACAGCAACTCACCCAGTCAAAACATTTTTACTAACCATTTTCAATACTTTCTATGCACTATACTGTATTTTTCCCATATGAAATTTTTTTTATGAATAAGTAAAACCTTTAAAGTTTTAATAACTTTAAAAAGTTTAAAATTACAGCAGAATATGTGTAAATAACTTATATTTCCGCTCATAAAACGACCTTTAGATAAGCCGAGGTAAAAAATTTGCGGACATTTTAAAAAATTCAGGTCGAAACTGTTTAAGACAACCGGTGAATTGCAAAATCATAAGTGTATAGGCTAGCTGTTGTTGTATCATTCGAAATCCAAAGTTAACTAATAGAAATTTTATATCTTGCTTTTATTCTAAAACCACCACCTAAAGCAGACACCACAGTTTTGCTTACGGTTCATCCCAATCATAACGAACAAACGAACGTATTTACACATCTGTGTAAAGATACCTTTGGCAGCAACCTACCTTACTAAGTATTGATTATATAATGATTTGGTTAATACTGAAGTGGTTAAACTTACTTTTTCATAACTTCAAATAAATTAAATGAAGGTGCTTTTATATAGTTTCCTAAATACACCACCTAAAACAAACCATCGCCGATCATAACGAATAATCAAACGCATTTAAACGTACAAGTGATAATTAATGATACTAGGAGCTTTCAGTAAATATTATAATTACAAATATTTTACTTACTAAACATTCCCGCACACGTCGCAAAACAGGAAAACCAATTTATTTGCGTTTAATCAACTATAACAAACTACCGCCAACGACAGTACGATAATTTACGATAATTATAAACTCTTATGAAGGTTAATTGTACATTCCATTTCCAAAAGATTTTGTCTAACTTCAATTGTAAGTCATCTTAAATTCGTATCAACTTGAACTCACACCAATTATGGAACCACCAGTAAAATGAAAGTACTAGACTAGTTCTAAATTAAAAGTTATACAAGCAGCCAAGGAATCGAACAATTATGGTGCGAGGATAATTAAGATCATTATTGATTTATAATTAAAATGAGTATTATGCCAATCTAATGTAATTACTACCATCATTAATACTACCATTAAAATGATCGAAAGGTTAGAGAAATAGGGGGAAAAAGGCTGCTGAGAACGCAACCACACCTACATGTTTACTTTTTCTCTCAAATAGGCTATCTATTACGAGATTATGCCAATAATATGAAAGACAAATATGGTTTGGTTATATTTATTACCAGTTACTGTACCTAGGCCTACCCTAGCCTACCAATACTTGAAAAGACGGTAGATTTGATACGTTTTTGGCGCATGACTGGATAAGACAAATAAAAGAGAAATGAAATAAAATAAAATATATGGCATTATACCTCACCCGCATTCGAGGTATGAGCGGAGCAATGCATGAATAAATAAATTAACTGGCAGGTAACAATCGAGTGGATTACTACGTATACAATTATACAATATACAACAATGTAAATTATTAGATATAAAATCATACAGCATAGATTTAAACTAAAGACACAGAGAGAGAGAGAGAGAGAGAGAGAGAGAGAGAGAGAGAGAGAGAGAGAGAGAGAGAGAGGAGGGGAGGTGGTGGTAGGGGAGGTGGGGGTGGTGGGGGAGAGAGAGAGAGAGAGAGAGAGAGAGAGAGAGAGAGAGAGAGAGAGAGGTGGGAAGGAAGGCACGGATCGAGGTGGAGGTTGAGAGTAGTTGGAGCTTTATTATACTGTTGTGTTCGTATCCATTTCTGGGTAATTATGCTTTTCCCTCTTGTTACAGAGACAAGTGTCTTTATTCTTTACAATAGTGATTCATGATACTCTTATAAATTACCACACTGGGTGTAATACACAATAGCAAATTCTCGTACCGATATGAGTGTTCGTTACAGTAATTGTCCAAAAACGTGCTTGCATAGTCTGAGAAATCCACAGTTGAGTTTTTCATTTTTTTTCCAAGTGACCAAAATCCCTCGAAATACTCTGATCCCATACTGTCATCTGTAACTGAACTAATCATTTAAACACTTATTTTTTTGCACAGATTTCACTCTATTAACACCCCCCCCCCAATACCACATATATTATGCAAACAGTTCCCCTTGAAATACTTTTGCTTCAGCATTTAACTTCAATTACAATTATATTCAGTACTTACATAGTAACATTGTGGATGCTTAGAGACCATATTTGTGACATGGAAGATGTAAATATCAGAGACAAAATTATGTCAAACATTTTCATACGAAGATATATTTTGGAGCAGCGAAGGATGATTAATGGAGAACGATATAACAAACTTTTGGAATTAAACAGAAGTAAGATGTATCAAATATGGAATTCATTGTGAGTTAAGATGTTTGCAACCTTAATATTATTTATGTAACATAATAAAAACACTATTGTAACTATATCTGTACAATCTGTCTTGCTAATAAATAAAAAACAATTACAATTGAGTCATTTAAACAATCCCTAACCTATATATTTTATGAGAAAATAAAAACACAGCTGGGAGAATAAATGGGACACTGGGTACTATAAAAACCATTAAGCACACACCCTATTTAAAATGAAAGGAACTAACACGCCATGCATTGGATTAAATATATAAAAACTAAATGTTTCTTTGTTAATTCAATAGTGAGCCAGCCTTACGTGACGTCACAGCCAAGTTGAACATAGCCACCGCGAGAGAGAACCTACCAGAATCCCTGATTAATGATAATTGAAGTTTAAAGTATATAAATTATAGTAATCTTGATTTATTGCATTATCAGCTTATCTTTAGGTTATGTCAATATTAATATGACTAATGTTAGTATATGCTAATGATGAATTATAAACCACATCAGGAAAACCAATATCAAAATATAAATTATATGTTTATATAAATATGTATTTGTAAAAATTAACTTGTAAACTGTATATTTTCTTAATAAAAGTAAAAAAAAAAAAAAAAAAAAAAGAATCCCTGGTCTGTATTCACCGGTACCTTTTACTACTACAACCTCGATAAAAATTTAACAGTCGTTCTAGCTTCGTTGATTGATTTGGAGTTTTCTGGCATCATGACATCGAAAGTCATTGACGCAGACTATCTTCGCTGAAGCTATACTCCTATTAAAGCATTTATAATTTTCTCCGAAACCAGCAAAGCAAATTTAGATTCAGACTCATTGTATGTTTTTCTTTTTTTTATTAACCATAAACACTCACAACCACAAGATCTACTTCTGCCACATTTAATCTTACCTTGCAACCTTTCAAGTAACATATGTACTTTTTCTCCGCTATAATCGCTACCCCATCCATCCCTTAGACCCATACTTTCCCTTTCATCTTCCCCCAAAATTCCTTCACTCTTCATCATCACCATTCCTGCATACACTGCCTATCACATTTGCCTCACTCTTACTATGTCGATTTTCCCCTTTCACAAAAAGAAAACTAACATATGTTAAGCTCATCTGGCAACCAAACGCCATCAGAGCCAGTGTATGGGTTTCAAGCTAACCCCAGTAACTTGAAACTGGTTTCAGATTACCGGGGGGGGGAGGGGTTGAAACCGGTTTTAATCTACTCCCTGTTTTCAAGTTACCCCCTAATCAGAATACATAATTTATATGGCAGAGGATATATGTATCATACATTTATTGCTGACCTCACAGAGGTAGAAAAAGGGTTATTTTCGTATTTAAGACAAGATTAGTTAATTATATAACACATTAGAAGCCACACACTCTGACATTGGTTTCATAATAACGGCGTGGTCATACCGATGAATTAAGGAACATTTAATTTATGTATAACTTGCACATTTACACACGGAATGTTTCCAGAGTTCGTTTTTGAAAGAAAATATGATTGCCATATCGAGTGTGCTTTTATCCCTGTACTAGTATAATAATTGAAAACAAGAACAAAACAATAAACGGATAAAGACATGACATCAATAAATTATACCAGTAGATGAAACTACGTGTATATACAATCAACCTGATAATTTTGTGTTGGCAATAATCAAAACCAACTGATTAATATTTACAAATGATGGGATACTGCGCAAAAACGAATGGGGTAGTTTGAAACCAGGGGGGGAGGGTACTTTAAAACCGGTTTCAAATTACTCCCCAGTAGCCTGAAACCGGTTTTAAACTACCGAGGGGGGAGAGGTAAGATTTGGAGGGGGTAGTTTGAAACCCGTACGCCTACAACTGTTTTTCAACTTTACCGATTAATAATGATATATATGTACAATATGACCTTGAAGCAGTTGAAGAAAACTGTTTCCACAGAAATCGCAGTTACAAGAATCAGAAATACATTCACCTAGATTCCTAAAGGAACTTTATTACTGATTATCCATAATTTGTAGAATACCATTTCCAACCGGATTTTCGTTAATATAACGGACAAATTTGGATTGAAATAATCATGTTTCCCACCATAAATTACTTTTAGGCCTTAACCATCACAAGAATCAAGGTTATATATATATATATATATATATATATATATATATATATATATATATTATGTGTGTGTACGTGTGAATGTGTGATCAAGTACCTACAATATATGTAACCACCACTTCCTAGTATATCATCTACATAAACTGCCATAACTTGACAATTTTCAATATCCAGAGACTTGAGCTCGTTAACCTTTTTATAATAAATTTCAAAATACTTACACAAATAATATTATAGACAATAGCACGACATGCACAAAGTTAATTCATTATACCACATCATCCCCCTTACATGTTTACAATGATAATTTTC
>NC_090733.1:130840380-130842880 GCF_036898095.1 Palaemon carinicauda | reverse complement strand
CAGGCCGTAAACCAATTTGATATATTTCCAGGCAACGAGTCTCCGTAACCATTTCGACACGGTTAATGTCTTTCATGCTCACGGCTCACTTTAATAATTTTCCATTATGCTTCCAAAGAGCATGATCAACATCGACGAGGCTTCCATATTCAGTTGTACACTAACACCTAAAGTACACTTGCTAATGCACCGTCACTTGCAACATTCTTATTTCATCCATGACTTTCATTATAACTGCTCTTTGATTATAGTCTGTTGCCTTTGAATAATGAATCAAAGACATTAACAAATGTCGAATAAAGTTTGGACGTAATCATCCGGTTGCCATCTTGAATCTCACGCCGTATTTTTTTGACGTGAACATTTAAAAAAGTAATTACGGCAAAAACACTAAATTTCAATAAACCCTGCTACCGTAGTCGCATCACTGTCCCTAGATGCCATGTTTTTTATTATATACTAAGCACTAATCACTGAATAATCCTATAAATACGCAAGATCACAAATTTACACTCGCTCAGATAAACACACGGAGATAGAATGAAGGAAAGAGCTACTGATCAGAGTTGCCAGGTTTCCCAATTGAGAAAAGGCCAACGTCTGATTAACTGTAGCTTTAAAAGGCCAACCTAATAATAGGAAAAGGCCGAAAATATAGCATTTAAGGCTAACCAATTTTTTAAAAAGGCCAAATTTAGGTATCTAGCACGGAAAAAGGAGAAATTTGGATTTTTTTGGCACGAAAAAGGCCAACCTGGCAACGCTGACTGAGACTGAGTAAGTGATGAGGGAGCCCCGGCGATGCTGATTGGTTGAGACAGAGGCATAGCGGGCTTCCGTGGTTCTGATTGGTTGAGACAGAGGCATAGCGGGCTTCCGTGGTTCTGATTGGTTGAGACAGAGGCATAGCGGGCTTCCGTGGTTCTGATTGGCTGACGCAAACCCCCTTCTTCCCGCCACCGGCCGATGTGACACCCCGCAACCAAACTGTATAACTATTGTTTTTGTTGTTGTTGGAAAATACTATAAAAACAAGATTTATACTGGCTGACTAATTAAGGGAGAATTGAGTTTAAATTATGTAAAATATGTACAATAACCCACCAAGTTATCAGAATCAGACGTCCAAAATAACTAAGAGAATTCTTGTTGACACGAGAGCAACAGTTACAGATGGTTTCACATTATTGGAACCTAGATATATGTCTACTGTAGGTTTTAAATCTTTTAAATATGCAGCCCCTAGCCTATACAATAAGGTTTCACTAAACATCCAAAAGACTGAATGTATTAAGACTTTCAAGGGGAAACTAAAGACTTTCTTGTTCTCTTCGATAGTATGGGTTTGACAATAAACGTGAAATGCTGAATGTCTTTGATAATGAATCATCAAAAGGATGAAATAGCAAAATATTTTAGAAAATATTAAGTAAAATCAAGAATTATTTCTCTAAAACTCAATCCTTGTCATTACCCAGCTAGTGTTTTGAAGTACGTGTGTGAAAACATATGTTAATCAGGCACAAAATCGATGAATGCATGTTATTATTAATTGTTTAATGAGGTATGCGAGACAGAATCATTACGAAAATCCTTTAAATACACATTCAATTCAATTGATAATTTGGTAAAAGATGTGAAGACGTACAAAATTGGTCTAAAATTGTCTAAACGCCTGACGATCTCATTATTACAAGGACGTTGTGCATAGACCTAGGTCTAACTGGAATGTTGCTTGCATGTTTATTATTTAATTTATATTAAAAATAGAAACGATCATGTACTATATGTAAAAATGGTACATAAGTAACGTAAACGACATATATGTAGACCTACATGGTACTGTACATGGCGAAAATGCCAGTATTCATTATGTAGCCATGAATGCCAAGACGTCTGGTTATTGTGTGTGTGTATGTGTGTGTGTGTGTAATCGTAAGGCCACAGGATATGGAATCAGAGATGAATTTATTACAATATCTAAAGCAGTAGTTTTCAATCTTGTTAAAAGGCACAGAAACCATACATTCACCGAACCATTATGCAATTTTGGGAAAATATAACTGCAGTCCTAAGAGAGAAATTTCCCTAATGCTAAACTCTATAAAAAATATATACATTCTATTACGTCGCAAAATGAAAAAATGCACAAACTGCAGCGATCAACATAAGCTAAACATAATCTTCAAGTGAGGCCACAAATTATACGAAATGGAGAAATCAAACCCCTGAGATTGGTTTGCCGAACCCCGGTTCAGAACCACTGCCCATATGTGTATGAATTTGCTATATACAAGCAGAATATCATGATTGCTTTGATAACGTACGCTAGCTTCGTGAGTCATTATGACTGTATTCAAGAGAGGCATCTAAATACAAAAAGTGGGTTGAAAGTTTTTATTATTTATTGATGCGTAACCTAGGTACTAGTCTAATTCGTAAATATTATTATTATTATTATTATTATTATTATTATTATTATTATTGGCAAAGCTACGAA
>NC_090733.1:130827880-130830380 GCF_036898095.1 Palaemon carinicauda | reverse complement strand
AATCGAGATGGAAAATTTGGCAACCAAGAATGACGACCTGGAACGAACAAACGAACATCTAAAACAGGAACTCTGCAGTCAAAAAGTTGTCCTTGAACAATATAAAAATGAATTAATGGAAAAAGACAAATCAAATATTGAAATCACTGAGAAATTTGAAAAAGTTCGTCAAAACAAAAGGAAACTGGAAAAGTTCGTTAAAAAGAAGATGGAAGTAATTAAGCAGAATTCAGAACAGAGACATGAACTGGAAAAGAGCCTCAATGAGGCAAGGACAAATGATCTGATCAAGAATGGCCGCTACAAATGCCTTTTACGAGTTACAAAGTCTCAAGAAAGAACAATTGAATAAATTAAGTGACTTGGAGCAAAAAAATATTCAATTGAGGGAGGAACTGGAAAAAGTTAAGTCTGAAAAGGAGAGTATGGCTTCTATCACCAAGGAGAGAGATAGTCACAAGGAACGTGTCTCCCATCTAAGTAATAGTAAGGAAATGTCAGAGGAGAGGATCGTCCAATTCACCAAAGAAAATGTTGGTCTGAAGGACGAGCTGCTTGCGGCAAATGAGATCATCCCTTCACTCAAGGAGGAACTTGAAGGGGGAGATAAGAAGAAAGAAAACAGACCTGAAATCAGGAAAGCGAGACTTAACAAGACAAGTTTAGAAATCTCGACCGAGATGGATGTTAAGGATGGTCAGAAGGAAGATGTCCAAAAGGATGTCAGAGACAATAAAAGTGAGGAAAAAGTAGTCGAGGCAGAGGACCAGGATGCCAACAGACGTAAGGCTGAGAAAGGCGCTCTACGTGACACCAACAACCGCCAGGAAGAGCAGAAGCTCCAAAAGGAAACTTCCAGGGACGAGGAGGAGGAGGAGGAGGAAGAGAAGAAAAAGGAAGAAAAGATTGCAAAGAGAACTACTCGAAAACCTATCGTATTTGACCTGGAACCCGAGAAGCCCAAAAGGGTCATCTCCTCATCCGACAGTAGTCACATCACCTTCCAAGGTGAAAAGGTTAGAGCCACCACCACAAGGGACTATGGCTTCAACGGGTACGTGACTGTCGACTTGAATGTCCCGAGGAAGTTCCACAGGAAGGACGCTGATGGAAATCACCCGGCAGAGTGGAGTCAGCTTAATAGATATGCCACGAAGGCACGAATATATTAATTTAATCACCATCAGTGGTACCATTAAGCAGGTTCAATTAGCAGCTGATCATATCGAATGGCTTCTGAAGAGTCTCACTGGTACTTAAATACTTCGATCAGCAAATGGATAAAACAAAAAAAAAACTAAAAATGAAAAACCCCAAAAAAGAAAAAAAAAGAAAAAAACCCCAAAAAAGTTTAATTTCAGTTTATTTTGTGAGGGAAAGGAGATTCAGCCCAGTTTTGCCAGGACCAAACCTTCAGATAATTGTGCTCAATCCAATCAGGACAAGTTCGAGATACCACATCCACAGGAAGGAGATCCCCTCCCCCCCACCGGGATCTATGGACTGACTGACTGACTGACAGACAGCTAGAGGGAGGATACTTGGAAGGACTGACCAGCTTGGAGGATGCAAGGCCTAACTATCCAGCTTGAATTACAATTCTTGGAATAACCTGGAGGACAATGGCCTACTGAGGGAAGAAACCCCGCTGATTCTAGTATGCTCTGTACCTTGATGGACGAGTACAAGCCGTTTGTCAAGTGTACAAATGGTCGGATATCTAGATCTATTCTTTCGGATATCAACCTTCGGGTGGTTCTGGGGAAATAATCTAGAAGACCGGCTCTGCAGAGGGAACAAGCTAGGCTTCTTCAAGTAGGCAGTCTTGTCCTTACAGGTTGGACCAAGATAATCAGCTAGTGAAGGAAGCTGCGCCTCTTCAGAGCAGGTCAGTCTGGAAAGGTGTTCTGATATCAAATGGGTAGAGTGTCTCAATCCATATGAAGAGAAAAGTAGCCACTGAACAGTAGTTAAACCCTTGAACGAAGAAGAATTGTTTGGTAATCTCAGTGTTGAAAGGTGTATAAGGACAGATGAGAATGTGTAAAGAATAGACCAGACGAATCGTTGAATTTGTAGGCAAAGGAAATTTAGCCGTAACTAGATATAGGGATCCAAGCTAGCCATTCAAAGAACCTAATAACTCTAGAGGTAGAGTAAGAAATCAACACGTAAAATTGACACACTTTTAAAACCCTTATTCTTCAACACGCTTAAACAGGTGCAGTATGGATGATGTGTGATTGAAAGAAAAACGGTTGATGCAATAGATTTTTGCGTAGTTTATGTGGTACGAGGATAATTGGTAGGGTGTAAAATGTGGGTATATACAGATGGGGTTATAAAAAGGTTAGCTTAAAGGATGGATAATGTATTAAAGGATGAAAAATATATCAAAGGATGGAAATGTATTTACAGGTAGCTCTGTCATGAGGAAAGAAATGATGACAATATATTAGTGATAAAGAGGGTAAAACTCGGAAGAGACAGAAAGCAGAAA
>NC_090733.1:130820380-130825380 GCF_036898095.1 Palaemon carinicauda | reverse complement strand
TCCGAGACCTCAGATTTCTTAAAAATTCAAAGAATTAAAAATTCAAAGATCTCAGATATCTACAATGGATGAATTAAGAATTCAAAGATCTCAGATTTCTGCAAAGGATGAATCAAGAATTGAAATAACTAAGTTAGCTACAAAGGATGAATTAAGATGTCAAAGACCTCTGATTTCTACACAGAATGAATTAAGAATTTAGAGAGCTCACATTTATACAAAGAAAGAGACTTATGGTCTTATCATGAAAACTTCAAAATTTGATCATGGAAAGAAAATACAAGATGTTCGCCGCTAGATTTGAAATTTAAAGAAGTACAGAGTACATGTTATCAATAAAAAAAAAGTTGAAGAATAAAAGGGAAAATAGATTTCCATACTAAATTTGCAGATCGTAGGCACGGTTACTACCACTATAGATTCTGCTATCATTATTCCTCATGACAATACCAAATTATGATTACAATAGTAATAAAATATATGAACCACCTTGTGATATAGAAAAATATTCCTGGCTGATTGCGTAGTTAATAATAATAATAATAATAATAATAATAATAATAATAATTAATAATAATAATAACAATAATAATAATAATAATAATAATAATAATAGAATGCAAGAATCAGGCTATTATCTATAAAATAACGAATTATATAACTTGGTAAAATGTATATGAAATCAATATTAAGTATAATAATTATGATTAGTAAAGAAATATATCGACTATATCGACTGTTTGTTTGGTCAGAAAAATAATAATAAAAATAATAACAATAATAATAATAATAATAATAATAACAACAATAATAATAATAATAATGATAATAATGATAATAATAATAATAAAAATAACATTAACAACAACAAAAACAACAACAACAATAATAATAATAATAAATAATAATAAGAAGAAGAAGAAGAAGAAGCAAAAGAAGAAGAAGCAAAAGAAGAAGAAGAAGAGGAAGAAGAACAAGAAGAAGAAGAAATCACAGAGACCGCAAATACTCCTTTCCATATTCTTGGTCTCTTGATGTGCCAGGATTTCGAGCTTTGCATTCAAATGAATGGCAAAAGTTTAAAGTTCAAAAGTTGTTCCTAAGTATCACTCCATATTCATTTCTAACAATAAGTTTACGCTTTTTTACAACGTCTCAAACTACTGTATACCTGGAGTTAAACACGAGCTTTTGGTATTTTGTGCAAAATCATTCACCTATACTTGTCTTTTGTCTAGAAATTTTCATGGCATCAAGTAGAGAGAGAGAGAGAGAGAGAGAGAGAGGGAGAGAGAGAGAGAGAGAGAGAGAGAGAGAGAGAGAGAGAGAGGAGAAAACATTAATAAAAAGGGAAGAAGAAGAAGAAGAAGAAGAAGAAGAAGAAGAAGAAGAAAGAGAGAGAGAGAGAGAGAGAGAGAGAGAGAGAGAGAGAGAGAGAGAGAGAGAGAGAGAGAGAGAGAGAGAGAGAGAGGAGAAAACATTAATAAAAAGGGAAGAAGAAGAAGAAGAAGAAGAAGAAGAAGAAGAAGAAGAAGAAGAAGAAGAAGAGAGAGAGAGAGAGAGAGAGAGAGAGAGAGAGAGAGAGAGAGAGAGAGAGAGAGAGAGAGAGGGGGGGGGGAAAAACACATTAATAAAAACGGAAGAAGAAGAAGAAGAAGAAGAGAGAGAGAGAGAGAGAGAGAGAGAGAGAGAGAGGAGAGAGAGAGAGAGAGAGAGAGAGAGAGAGAGAGAGAGAGAGTAAACATTAATAAAATGGGAAGGGGAGGGTAAAGAGAAGATAGTTATACCATTAAAGTTGCGTGTAGGAGAGAGAGAGAGAGAGAGAGAGGAGAGAGAGAGAGAGAGAGAGAGAGAAGAGAGAGAGAGAGAGAGAGAGTTAAAAAACTCAACAATGGCTTCTGGTGATGTACAATTGGAAAGTTGAGAGAGGAAATATGCAAGGAATTGCCACACCGAGCTAACATCAATGCGTAGAATCTGGCAATAAACCCGAAGAGTCCTTTATGATTTGAAATGGGAGTCAGAGAGACACGAAAACACAAAAAGAAAACGAATACAAAGATGTTGGAAAATATATTGAAACACAAATGGATTAATATAAGTTAAAATGTATGTTTTATGTGTATTACCAAATCAAGTTAATGTAATGTATTGTGTTATTACAAAACATGTTTGATATTCAGTGTTAGCTCGTCTCTTCATTATTTGTCTAGTCAAAGTGTCTGAATTCTTAAATTAGAAACGGTTCTTACTTTTCTTTGCATCTGTAATAGGCATTCATATATTGTTACTGTACAATAAAGGAGGGAGAAGGAAGAAGAGGAAAAGGTAAACAGTTTGAAAGTGTGTGAAACGGAAGGAGAGGGGAAGAATAGTAGAATAAAGGATAGAAAGGAAGGAGACTCAAAAGGAGTGTTAAAATTGAATATAAGAATGAGATAAACACAAGAAAATCACGACGATAGGAACGTTTATATGAGAGGGAAGGTGAGAGAAAGAAACGCACAGAATAACGTGGGAGTTAAAAGAAAATGGGAGGATAAGTGAAGAAAATAAACGAGAAAAGGTGAATAATTCTAAAATGTAAATAAACATGAAAAGGGAGATATTTCAAAGCTGGACCTAAGAAACCGACGAGGAAAAGAAGGCAAAAAATGATAAAAACCGGAAAAATTGAAAATTGTTTGAGGAAAAGAATAGGAGAGGAAGAGCGGGAATAACAGAGAGGAGGGTTATCCAAACAGAAAGCGAACGTGGGTCGCTTTTAAGGTATTGCAGTGTCATTTCATGGTGTTAGTCACATTTCACTGAATCTGCGGATTTCACTGTACAGGAAAACAGCTTCGTTAAATAAAAGTGGCTTTTCTGGGGGGGGATTTTCGGCCATTTATTTTATAAACGGGAAGGTTCCACATGGCTTTCTGTCGTCATGGTCCACCTTTTTTTTTTTTATTTTATCTTTACCGAGGTGAAAATATAACGTTGTGTATTGGAAAAATGTGTATAGGAAAGTTTCTTTTGTATAATTACAGAATGTTGCAGTTTTCATTCTATATCAACATTATTATTATTATTATTATTATTATTATTATTATTATTATTTGCTAAGCTACAACCCTTGTTGGAAAAGCAGAATGCTATAAGCCCAGGGGCTCCAACAGGGAAAATAGCCCAGTGAGGAAGGAAACAAGGAAAAATAAAATATCTTAAGAAGAGTAACATCAAAATAAATATCTCCTATATAAAAAAAAAAAAAACTTCAACAAAACAAGAGGAAGAGAATTAGGATAGAATAGTTTGCCCAAGTGCACCCTCAAGCAAGAGAAATTTAACCCAAGACAGTGGAAGACCATGGTACAGAGGATATGGCACTACCCAAGACTAGAGAACAATGGTTTGATTTTAGTGTCCTCCTAGAAGAGTTGCTTACCATAGCTAAGAGTCTCATCTACCCTTACCAAGAGGAAGTGGCCACTGAACAATTACAGTCCAGTAGTTAACCCCTTGAGAGAAGATGAATTGTTTGGTAATCTCAGTGTTGTCAAGTGTAAGAGGACAGAGGAAAATATGTAAAGAATAGGCCAGACTATTCGGTGTGTGTGCGTGTAGGCAAGGGGAAAATGTACCGTAACCAGAGAGAAGGATCCAATGTAGTGCTGTCTGGCCAGTCAAAAGACCCCATAACTCTCTAGCGGTAGTATCTCAATGCGTGGCTGGTGGCCTGGCCAACCTACTCAATTGATTGCGAAAATGGAATTTGAAACAGATTTAAGAATTCCCAATTTTTACGGTCATCATTGAAAGAGTCCTTAAACTTATTGAAATATCTAATACTCCAAAATTAACCGAAAAATATACTGATAACAGGGACATTGCCATGAAAACTACAGTTTAACGAGGTGAAAATATAACGCTGTGTATTGGAAAAAATGTGTATAGGAAAGTTTCTTGTGTATAATTGCAGAATGTTGCATTTTCATTCTATATTACTATTGATCAATGGTTAAAAGTTTAAAACCCAATTTCCTCGGACAATCGAATATTTTTTTGCTATGTGTAAAACTACAGAGTTATAGCTTATTTTGGAAATTTGAATGATATTGTGATTTAAAAGTATTTTAATATTTATTGATATTTCCTAATCTTTTTCTGTCTACAAACTCACTCTCTCTCTCTCTCTCTCTCTCCTCTCTCTCTCTCTCTCTCTCTCTCTCTCTCTCTCTCTCTCTCTCTCTCTCTCTCTCTATTATATATATATATATACATACATACATATAAATATATATATATACTTATACATATACATATATATATATATATATATATATATATATATATATACATATACATAAATATATATACCTATGCATATATACACACACACACACACACACACACATATATATATATATATATATATATATATATATATATATATATATATACATATATATAAATATATATTCATTTATATATATATATATATATATATATATATATATATATATATATATATATATATACATTCTTCTTCTGCCTTTCCTGCCGCCAACCTTCCCCATTTACCCGGGCTTGGGACCGGCACCAAGTTGAGGCTGGCTTGCCCCCCTCAGTGGCTGGGTTATATACATATACATATATATATATATATATATATACAATAATTATATATATATATATATATAATTATATATATATGCATTATATATGTGTGTGTGTGTGTGGAGAGAGAGAGAGAGAGAGAGAGAGAGAGAGAGAGAGAGAGAGAGAGAGAGAGAGAGAGAGAGAGAGAGAGAGAGAGAGCGCTTAAGCATCCAAACAACATGCAGATTATTTTAAAGGATTCTATGAAAATAGAGGTGCTTGAATTGCTTTGGTTTTTGTGCCAGTGACTAAACATACATGATAATCTGTCAATGTTTTTACGAGTACGGGACCTAAGAATATATATATATATATATATATATATATATATAATATATATATATATATATATATAT
>NC_090733.1:130807880-130815380 GCF_036898095.1 Palaemon carinicauda | reverse complement strand
TCAAATCACCATCTGTTTATATCTATACCTCCCGTTGCTATTATATTCTGTTAGATTTTATCATATTGAACTTTGTATTATAGAGAAAATGATAGCCCCACATTTTATATAAAAAAAATGTCACTATTTCTATTGATAAAATATAAATATCACCTCATGAAGTGATCAGTTGACGTGATGTAATGTCCTCACCTAATCCTTCAGACTATCATATATAAGTGTTGTTGGATGGTTTGTCAATAGTAATTCCTTTTATATAAAAAACATCATAACAACAACGCCATACTGATAAGGTTCCTCAGGCATTTTACTTTGCACGAGTACTGATAACAGGGTGCAAATTCCGTCATCACCTATTTCGACCTTCCTATTTAAGGCAAGAGCCCGTGTCTTGCTCTTCAAGCAAGGCATTCTCAAACGAACGAACGACCTTTCTATCTATCAAATAACTTTCCTATAATTAGAAAAAGAATCCTTTACCGTTTTACTCTTATAAAAGGAACATGAATATAAGGAAATAAAGCAGAAAGTAGAAAAAGGAAAAAAGCCTAAATCCAATAATACCGTTCTTCTGGTAACATCTTTTCCAACTGTCCCTCTTCAATCTCTCCGCTCGAATCAAAATTACTTCTCAATCAATAAGTAATTGGAGTGAAGACTCCATACATTCTGGGATTCTAGAGTCTTCCCAAATGCCATTAGTCTTAGCCGGACCTTCGCTTCCAGGACTACCTAACAAGAGGAGGAGAGAGAATAACCCCAGAAGGAGTCTCTGGCATCGGGAGTCCTCCCAGAGACTCCCGGACATTTGTATTCAAGGTGAACCAGGCATGGCCACTTTCTCAAGCGCGCTCATATTTTTGGATCCACTAGAGAGATGATAAGGCGCTCTACTATTTCTTCCATCATTTGCTATTTGTTTCCTTGGGGAAAGTCTCTCTCTCTCTCTCTCTCTCTCTCTCTCTCTCTCTCTCTCTCTCTCTCTCTCTCTCTCTCTCTCGTTTTCTGTATGTTTATGTCCGGTTAACCCTAGATTGGTATTTGCAAAATATTCTCGGGTAAAGTATCTCTCTCTCTCTCTCTCTCTCTCTCTCTCTCTCTCTCTCTCTCTCTCTCTCTCTCTCTCTCTCTCTCTCTCTTATTTTTTGTATGTCTGTGTCCTGTTAACCCTAGATTGGTATTTGCAAAATATTCTCTGGTGAAGTATCGTGGACTCACTCACTCTCTCTCTCTCTCTCTCTCTCTCTCTCTCTCTCTCTCTCTCTCTCTCTCTCTCTCTCTCTCTCTCTCTCTCTCTTTAAAAGTTCAATTCAGAATAAGAAAAAGAAAAGATAAGATAAGATTGGATGAATTAGGTATTTTTCCTATCTTTAATCTTTACATTTACTAACTTATATTCGCCGTTTTCAAAATGAACAAGATTGTCCTCGTTCGTAACGACTTAATTTTCCGTTAATCAAAATTTCCATGAAGTCGTTGTTGTCCTTGCATTCCTTTGTAAACAATGGTATCCTGAATGAAGCAACTTTTTCATATTATGAAAAAATTGCTTCATTCAGGATACCATTGTTCATATTTTTTTTTTTCAAATTTTCATAGACATCAAATTCCAAAGATTAAGATATTTGTGTATAATTATTTTAAGGTTTTGTATTGGAAATAAAAATTTCTCTTCACTAGTTGTTTATAAATAAGGCTGTATGTATTATCCCAACTTATAAATAATGCTGTATGTATTATTCCAGCTTATAAATAAGGCTGTATGTATTATCCCAACTTATAAATAATGCTGTATGTATTATTCCAGCTTATAAATAAGGCTGTATGTATTATCCCAATAAAGTGATATTACTGATTCCATTATAGTCACCGAAGAGTGAAAAGAACAGTCTCTCTTTTATATCAGTCGGTGATAAAAATTTTTTTTCGGTAATTTCCCCGAGAATCTAAAATTATATATGGTTACTTATTAAGGTATTTAATGAAAATAAATATATTCCACATAAAATTGAAAGACATTTCTTAGAAATACATTAGAATTAAAATATATTTCATAAAATATATTTATTCTATATTAACTCATTACATAATTAGGCGTATTTACGGTTATGTTGGTCAGCTGAATTAACACTATTTAACCAGTTATTATTATTGTAGTAATCTTTGCTCTGCTGTGGCTCGTTTCGCTCGCAATTCAACTTTATCTCTACGTTCCTTTGTTCTGCCAAGTGGCACATGTTATGCTAAGCGCGTTATTATCATTATTATTATTACTACTTGCTACGCTACAACCCTAGTTGGAAAAGCATGATGCTATAAGTCCACGGGCTCCAACAGGGAAAATAACTCATTGAGGAAAGGAAAGAAGGAACAATATGTTTTAAGAACAGTATCATTAAAATAAACATTTCCTATATAAACTAAAAACTTTGATCAAAACAAGAGGTAGGGAAATAAGATAGAATAGTGTGCCCGTGTGTATGTTATTTTGATTATGTAACTAATCATTTAGTTCGGTTGGTCTTTGCTCCTCCGTGGCGTCACGACTTAGTCGTGTGATGTGAGTGATGGAGCTCTCGAGTTCTAAAGGCACTGTAAGAATCAGTACAATCTGCCTGCTGAGAGCTAAAACATCTATATTACCTTGCCTTACAATAGCAATAATGTGATAACATGGTAAGAAATGTTGACAATATATGTGATAACATGGTATGAAATGTTGACAATATATGTGATAACATGGTAAGAAATGTTGACAATATATGTGATAACATGGTAAGAAATGTTGACAATATATGTGATAACATGGTAAGAAATGTTGACAATATATGTGATAACATGGTAAGAAATGTTGACAATATATGTGACAACATGGTAAAAAATGTTAACAATATATGTGACAACAAGGTAAAAATTTGGACAATATATGTGACATGGTAAAAAATGTTGACAATATATGTGATAACATGGTAAGAAATGTTGACAATATATGTGATAACATGGTATGAAATGTTAACAATATATGTGACAACAAGGTAAAAATTTGGAAAATAAATGTGATAACATGGTAAAAAATGTTAACAATATATGTGATAACATGGTAAAAAATGTTGATAATATAAATTGCATGAAGAGCCGAGTTTGCGCCAGAGCATCATGAACTCCATAGTGAAGGGATGTTCAGGTGTGCGAAAACTGTATGTAGGCTAACTCATCATCTAAGTTGGAATTATGTCACATAATTTAACGTAAGCAGGAATCGTGAACCTATTTTACTAGCTGTTACTTATCGCCAGTTGTTCGAGTGATAAACAAAGCTCATGAAATCCCTACGGCACCATAATTACTCTCTAAGAACTTCCACCACGCTGTGATAATAACATCACCTATAATATAACGTCCGTAATAATTATCCCCTATACATAATAATGCCATTATTTTCATACAGATGTTTCGAAGTATTTTCATTAAATCAAGCGTTCACAAAGCTTCTTTTCCTCTAAGCCAAGTATCCAATAAGTTAAATCGGCTGAACTTCAAAAGTGCAAACTTGCAGAAAATGTTTTTATGTTGAAAAGGCTTACATAAGTCTTTTTATAGTTTATATATGAAATATCTGTTTTAATGTTATCAATGTTTTTAAACTATTCTATTTTAATTGCTCGTTATTTCTTATATCGTTTATTTATTTCCTTTCCTCACTGGGCTATTTTTTCCTGTTGGAGCCCTTGGGCTTATAAAATCTTGCTTATCCAATAAGGGTTGTAGCTCAGCTAATAATAATAATAATAATAATAATAATAATAATAATAATACGTTTCATAGTCCTCAGCCATGTGAGCCTGGGTCTTCCAACTCTTCTAATGACTTTTGGAGCCCAGTTGAAAGTTTGTGAACTAATCTCTTTTGGGGAGTGCGAAGAGCATGCCCAAACCATTTCCATCTACCCCTCACCATTGATCTCATCCACATATGGCACTCGTGAATCTCTTAAAGTTTCGTTTTTAATCCTGTCCTACCATTCAACTCCCAATATTCTTCTGAGGGCTTTGTCCTCAAATCTACAAAATCTCTTGGATTGATTGATTTATGAAATTTATGGCCCGAATCCAAATGCCGGAGCCGCAAGGCCATTCAGCGCACAAAATCTCTTGGATATTGTTTCATTGTCATACCATGACTCAGCTTTACTGTATATATATATATATATATATATATATATATATATATATATATATATATATATATATATATATATATATATATATATATATATATATATATATATATATATATATATATATATATATAACAGCCCTGCGATATACTATGACAGTTTACATCATATCCCGAATGTGCCTCTTCATAGGACGGCAGTTCTTTGCATATATTACAAGATGTACCCAATACAAGATGGTTGATCTCTGCCTACAATATAAAATAAGCGTAATATAAGATGGCAGTTCTCAGTACATGATTTGAAAATACAACGATACAGGGTACATCTATAAGCATAATAAAAACAAAATGCCAGTAATCCAAACAAATGTACAGTATTAAAAGATGGGAGTTCTCTGTACATGATTTGTAAATACTTACAATAATAGTGAGAGCTTCTATAGCCCTAATAAAAGCAAAATGCCTGTAACCCAAGTTGTCATTGCAATAATAGAGTGCACATCTATAGCCATAATAAAAGCAAAATGCCTGTAACCCAGGTTGTCATTGCAATAATAGTGCACATCTATAGCCGTAATAAAAGCAAAATGCCTGTAACCCAGGTTGTCATTGCAATAATAGTGCACATCTATAGCCCTAATAAAAGCAAAATGCCTGTAACCCAGGTTGTCATTGCAATAATAGTGCACATCTACAGCCCTAATAAAAGCAAAATGCCTGTAACCCAAGTTGTCATTGCAATAATAGAGTGCACATCTATAGCCATAATAAAAGCAAAATGCCTGTAACCCAGGTTGTCATTGCAATAATACTGCACATCTATAGCCCTAATAAAAGCAAAATGCCTGTAACCCAAGTTGTCATTGCAATAATAGTGCACATCTATAGCCGTAATAAAAGCAAAATGCCTGTAACCCAAGTTGTCATTGCAATAAGAGTGCACATCTATAGCCATAATAAAAGCAAAATGCCTGTAACTCACGTTGTCATTGCATTAAGAGTGCACATCTATAGCCATAATAAAAGCAAAATGCCTGCAACCCAGGTTGTCATTGCATTAAGAGTGCACATCTATAGCCATAATAAAAGCAAAATGCCTGTAACCCAAGTTGTCATTGCATTAAGAGTGCACATCTATAGCCATAATAAAAACACAACGCCTGTAACCCAGGTTGTCACTACAATAATAGAGTGCACATCTATAGCCATAATAAAAGCAAAATGCCTGTAACCCAAGTTGTCATTGCATTAAAAGTGCACATCTTTAGCCATAATAAAAGCCAAATGCCTGCAACCCAGGTTGTCATTGCAATAATAGAGTGCACATCTATAGCCATAATAAAAGCAAAATGCCTGCAACCCAGGTTGTCATTGCATTAAGAGTGCACATCTATAGCCATAATAAAAACACAACGCCTGTAACCCAGGTTGTCACTACAATAATAGAGTGCACATCTATAGCCATAATAAAAGCAAAATGCCTGTAACCCAAGTTGTCATTGCATTAAAAGTGCACATCTTTAGCCATAATAAAAGCCAAATGCCTGCAACCCAGGTTGTCATTGCAATAATAGAGTGCACATCTATAGCCATAATAAAAGCAAAATGCCTGCAACCCAGGTTGTCATTGCATTAAGAGTGCACATCTATAGCCATAATAAAAACACAACGCCTGTAACCCAGGTTGTCACTACAATAATAGAGTGCACATCTATAGCCATAATAAAAGCAAAATGCCTGCAACCCAGGTTGTCATTGCATTAAGAGTGCACATCTATAGCCATAATAAAAACACAACGCCTGTAACCCAGGTTGTCACTACAATAATAGAGAGCACATCTATAGCCATAATAAAAGCAAAATGCCTGCAACCCAGGTTGTCATTGCATTAAGAGTGCACATCTATAGCCATAATAAAAACACAACGCCTGTAACCCAGGTTGTCACTACAATAATAGAGTGCACATCTATAGCCATAATAAAAGCAAAATGCCTGCAACCCAGGTTGTCATTGCATTAAGAGTGCACATCTATAGCCATAATAAAAACACAACGCCTGTAACCCAGGTTGTCACTACAATAATAGAGTGCACATCTATAGCCATAATAAAAGCAAAATGCCTGCAACCCAGGTTGTCATTGCATTAAGAGTGCACATCTATAGCCATAATAAAAACACAACGCCTGTAACCCAGGTTGTCACTACAATAATAGAGTGCACATCTATAGCCATAATAAAAGCAAAATGCCTGCAACCCAAGTTGCCATTGCAATGAGTGCACATCTATAGCCATAATAAAAGCAAAATGCCTGTAACCCAGGTTGTCACTACAATAATAGAGTGCACATCTATAGCCATAATAAAAGCAAAATGCCTGCAACCCAAGTTGCCATTGCAATGAGTGCACATCTAAGGCCATAATAAAAGCAAAATGCCTGTAACCCAGGTTGTCATTGCAATAATAGAGTGCACATCTATAGCCACAATAAAAGCAAAATGCCTGTAACCCAGGTTGTCATTGCAATAATAGAGTGCACATCTATTATAGCCCTAATAAAAACACAATGCCTGTAATCCAGGTTGTCATTTCTCAACACATTACAAAATTGCCCTGGAAACCAGACGGAATTATTGAATCGTATCCAAACCGAGCACCGCGCAGATAAAGCAAGTTAAGATAGGAAACTCCAAATCAGGATTTGCAGCAGAAGTCAGGGATAATAGGAACAGATCGTCGACTTTATGCTTGCCATAACGCTTTCTACAATAGCCAGAGGTGAAAGGAAGCCCCAATGAACGAGAAAGCATTATGGGACCATAAAGGCAAGTGGCTATACAGACCGGGACATATATCCTAAGAGGGAGTTACTGCAACGCTTGGTTAAGGATCGCCTCATAGGATTCCGAAGGATATGGGAATATCACGTTTGTCTTTTTTTATTTCATTTAATTGAGGTGATCACTAAGCAAGGATTCTATTAAGGGAAATAATTAAGGTGCTGTGTATTAGCTCTTTCAACGTATCTACCTAAACGAATATATTTGAAATACACTTTATATTTTTCTTATTTCTGTAGTACCGCAACATGATAGGATAATGCTTAATCAACCAATTTTAGGGATGAGTTTACCAGCCTTAAGGCCCTTCCACACGAGGGGCAAATACAGGATGGGTACTCTTATTTGACAACAATTCTCTCGTTTTGAAACAGTGTTACCAGCTCAAACAGTCCAAGGCAGGCATTAGGCACAGGCAGAACAATAGTCAGCCGCCCATCCACTGCCTCAACAACGGCCACGAGAAAGTTTGCCCGTGGTTT
>NC_090733.1:130790380-130797880 GCF_036898095.1 Palaemon carinicauda | reverse complement strand
TCTCCATTTTCCATTGAAGATACAAACATGTAAAAAAAATCTTGATTTCCCTTGAATCATTGATGTGCAAACACCTACAACGACTAGATCCTTTTCGCCTTCAAAGGGCACGGGTCAGTCCCCCCCGCGTCCCAGAGGATTTGCAGGATATTTTTCCTCTCTCGAATCTGCAAAGGACTCTCGTGTTTCGTGCTGCGGACGTCACCAAAAAGGATCCCGTCCGCTTCAAAAGAGAAATGAATGGATAGAGGAGATGTTTGACTTCCGGGCGCTCGGAGAATTACATGGGCGTTCGAAAACAGAACGAAATGGAGGTTTTTTGAGGGAGAGAAGTTGGTGGCATGGGTAGAGAGAGAGAGAGAGAGAGAGAGAGAGAGAGAGAGGAGAGAGAGAGAGGAAGATGTTAATAATTGAAGAAAAGCTTACGAAAGGGAAGAATAGTAAATGGAGAACGGAGTAGATACAATAAATAATTACAATGTAAAAAAAAAAAAAAATAAAAAAAAAAAATAAAAAAAATAAATAAAATAAAACACCCAACCGCAATTTTAATCGAAGATTCTACTTCAAAATTTACTGTTCTCAACCGTATTTCAGTTAAATACAGGCGATCTTAATTTTACCATATCTTTTATTATCTTTTAAGGGTTGGTGACCGTAATATAAGAGTTTTGAAAACGGTAAAAATCCCGGAATAAATGTTGCCAGGAATTTACCGTGTTTTTAATGCAAATTTTCAACAGTGTACATATTCATTGATGACATCGATTGCTAGTGAAATATAAGGATGTGCGTGTACAAAAACGAAGTAAAAAATAAAAGAAAAGTGGTTTGGTGGTGTAAATAAAAGAGAATAAAAGAGATAAAAGAGAATATGAAATAACCAACGGGAGGGTTACAAATATAATAATAATGTAACAAGGAATGGATAAATAAGTGGTTATTTCCTCTTGAGGTTTACGCTTTGGTGAAAATATAAAATACAATTGTGCAATATTCTTCCAAAAAACTAACTTTCTGAATAAAAGCTTCCTAGAAGTTGATATTTGCATTTTGTGAATTAAGAAATATAAACGTTTGTAGTATATGAATGCTGAACGAAATATATCATATTCAGTCATATTGCACAATAATCATATCTCTTTCAACGAGTAATGTGTATTATATATGTAATCATATCTGATTTAAAATAAAAGGATCAATTAATTTTCGACTTTAAATGACTTGTTTGAAATATGAATATAATAACATGAGATATAATGCAAACAATCTATTTACAGGTTGATCTTGCAATAACAGAAAACAAAAAACTAAAACTCATTCCTAATAATCAACAATCAACAAATGACACTTCCCTGGAAGCAAACTGAAATGAAAAAAATATTATTGGGAAAGAGTCAAGGTGTCTCTTCCGAATCTACCATTTTTTTTTAACAAAACACATAAGTGCCTACGCCCTTGAGCCTCTGCTTATTTATTTCGATCTTATTTTTCCTCTTAGTTCAAGTCGAAAAGATCTCTCAGAGTTCGTGACCCGAGCTCTCACAGGGGGCTCACTTCTTTCCGAAACATAAATGGACGGATAGGCGGAAGTCTGCGAATTACGATTGTTGACATGCGAAAAGACATTGGCACAGTTGCCCAGATGGGAAGTCGAGGGGAAATAAGGGGATAGGAAAAAGGTTGCGAATGGAAATAACAGATATTTCGATGGGGGGAAATGTAATGTTTTACTTAGCATAAAACGAGAAGTAGTGAATATGATAATACAGTATATTGCAGAGGTGATTGATGCAAGTATTCAGAGTATTTTAAAAAAGACATTGGTTGATGTGATATATATATATATATATATATATATATATATATATATATATATATATATATATATATATACAGTATACATATATATATATATATGAATATATATGTATATATATACGTATATATATATATATATATACGTATATATATATATATATATATATATATATATATATATATATATATATATGTGTGTGTGTGTGTGTGTATGTATTTATAAACACTGAAAAATCAACAAAAGCTTTAGTAAGTTGAATAAAATACAAACTTTTAACTTATTTTCATTAATGAAAGATATACATACAGTTACTGCACAGTTCAATCGTATATAAAACAATGTAAAAATTACATATAATTACGACAAAGAAACACACACACGCACACACACACACATCTCTTCACTCAGACAATCGTAGGCCATAAACTCCCGCTCCCCCGTTTGGAAGACAAATGCACGTGATCGTTATTGCATCTTCCTGAACATTAGGAACCGTGAAAATAATACCGGAGGATGATAACGCAGTCGTTAACATATCAAGTAGTCCTCATATTTCCCCGTCTACGAGAGAACTGATGAGAAAGGAGAGAATAGTCAGCGATTATAGATGGAGATGTGAGGGACCCTTCCTCCCTCTCTATAGGGGGGATGGCAGACGACGAATCTCGATAACAAATCGATAAGTGGGGGATAAATGATATTGTTCTTCTTTAGGCCTTTGTGGTTAATTAGTGTTGTCTGGCAGGGAAGCCGATCGGGACTACGGTCTACCCAAAAGCAAGTCCTTCAAAACAAAGGGTAATAGTCTACCCCAAAGCAAGTCCTTCAAAACAAAGGGTAATAGTCTACCCCAAAGCAAGTCCTTCAAAACAAAGGGCAATAGTCTACCCCAAAGCAAGTCCTTCAAAACAAAGGGTAATAGTCTACCCCAAAGCAAGTCCTTCAAAACAAAGGGTAATAGTCTACCCCAAAGCAAGTCCTTCAAAACAAAGGGTAACCGTGCTTTTCCCATACTAAAATGGGAAGAAGAAGAAGAAGAAGAAGAAGTAGTAGTAGTAGTAGTAGTAGTAGTAGAAGAAGAAGAAGAAGTAGAATAATTAGAAGAAGAATAAGAAGAAGATGTAGTAGTAGTAGTAGTAGTAGAAGGAAGAACGTATACAGCTAGATTTCGTTGGCTGTGATGAAGTGGTTAATTAGTTAGTTTTCCGAATGCTATCGATAGGTTATCATATGTGTTTTCAATGAACGAATTATGTGGCTTTTATTAATTATTTTAAGGACATACACTGTCAAAAATTTTGCTGTAAAAAAAAAACAGTAAAAATCCTAGAATAAATGATCCCAGGCATTTAACGTTTTAAAAACGGATATATTGACGTTAAAGAGTGATATCACGGTCACCAACCCGTAAAAGACAACAACAAAGTAGGGTAAAATCACGGTCGCCTTTATTTTACTGAAATACGACTGAGAAGAATATATTTTTACGGAGAATTTCGGATTAAGATTACGGTTTTTAACCGTCTATAACCCAAGACCCTCGTCATCCGTCTGAAGGTGACCGTAGTTCGAGACTTCATCTCAGGTTGTACACAATCAGTAATTAATGTTTTAGTGGCTGACTTCCTTATTTTTACCAAGTTGATTTTGTTTCTTTTTCTTTTATGACACACTTCAGGTCTATGGCCAAGCAGCTATTCAATTTATTAGTGTTTAAATACTTGGTATAAGTATATATACATATATATATGTATATTTATCTATACATACATACATACATATATATATATATATATATATATATATATATATATATATATATATATATATTGTGTGTGTGTGTGTGTGTGCGTGTGTGTGTGTATATATATATATATGTGTATATGTAGCTATATATATGTATATTCATCTATATATATATATATATATATATATATATATATATATATATATATATATATATATATATATATATATATATATCTATATATATATATATATATATATCTATATATATATCTATATATATATATGTATATACATATATATATATATATATATATATATATATATATATATACACACACACACACTTGTCTTATCTCAAGTATCTAAACACCCATAAATGGAATATATAGCTGCTTGGCAGAAGAACTGAAATGTTTCATAAAAGAAAAAAGGAAAACAAAAATCTTATTACATATGTTTGGTAAAAAGGAGGAAGTCAGCTACTAAACCATAAATTATTGATTGTGTACAACCTGAGATGGAAGCCGTGAATCACACTCACCTTCAGACGGATCACGAGGGTCTTGGAGAAGTTGTGACAGACGACCAGGCGTTTTGGGCGAGTCTTCATTAATCCCTTGGACAACACACCTGTCTAAGTGGATCCTGATCGCGTCCTACCAAGTTAACTCCCCCCCCCCCTCTCTCTCTCTCTCTCTCTCTCTCTCTCTCTCTCCTATCATTCGAATATTCGTTATAGAAGCGTTGTGCGTTAGTCGTCCCATTAGCCCGTAAATTGAAAGTAAGACAATGTTTAATTCCTTTTATAGAAATTGATTTCCGTTGTTTAAATGATTAGTAACTAAAAGACTACAATGAAGTCTTTTGAAAATACAAAATTCATATAAATGTAAGTGAAAATTTATTTAAACATCCTAATCTTACCTCTTCTAGGCTTTTTTTTTATATATTCCCCAAGTATACTTTACATGGACGTGTCCGCTGATAAGAAATAATATAACATTTGTCTATGTCTGTCTTTTATTTTTTGCCGAAATAAAACTTATAATCCATTTAGCCAAAAAAGAAAAAGTAGTTTAAGGTAGGGTAATAGCAAATAATTGCAGCCGATATCACTGAGGCTCCCATCCAGTCTTTGACTGACCTAAGTATTATCTAAAGACAATAATCACTTTATCCTTTTCTATATTTCAAACACTGTATTATCGTAATGAAATGTCAAAAAAAATGTCACCCTACCATCATTATAATGTAAAAAATGTCATCATAGTATCAATATAATGTAAGAAAAAGAAAATAATTTTAGCCTAATTATCTTGTAACATTTTCGTAGACAACAAGACAATCAAAAAACGATTTCGAAAGTCAGTGATGAAAAAGAAGTAAAAGATATATGTACATAAAGACGTAGACTTAATACTTATCGGCATGATCTTCAACAATAACAATTGATTTGAATTATTAATAAAGGCATTTACTAATATTTACTTTCAGTTCGAAAAAAAGAGAAAACAAGTATAATAACGAAATCATGATTGAAAATATGACCAGATGATTCTAATGTAATTGAAAAGTACTACCAGAACAGTAATCTGTCCTACCATTGTCTTTGTAGAAGGAAATAACAACTATGTAATGAATTACTCTCTAAAATTATTTCATATCAAACCTTATCACAGTTCCATCTACGCGCATGATAAGATAATACAATACATTTGAACCAAATTCCTCCTCCCCAAAAAGAAAGACGAAAGCAGCTCATGTAAACCCAGCACATATTTTATGGCAAATCCCATAAAAGCCACATCACCCATCACGAAAGGTAAAGACCGACATTGATTGACAAGTTTGATACGGTAAACGAGGTTATGATCTCCGCTGAGTATGACATCTCGCCCAGGAGAGCCCGATGCCAAGAAGGATAAAGCGTCCCGAAGCATTGTCAAGGGACGCTGACGAGAGACACCTAAATAGACGGAATCGTTAAGTGTGGTGGGGGACGTCCCACCGTTCCACGACTGCGGACGGAATGGTTGACGCAGTGGATGTTATTAAGTGACGTGTTGGTGTGACGGTCTAAATAACCAGGTCGTTGTTTATGTTAAAGAGAGATAGGAAGGGTCTTTTCGTGGGATCATCTGCCATGACGGAGGATTGGCGGAGATTTTTTTTTTTTTTTTTTGCAGTGTTTAGAAATGAGGTGCAAAAGCACAGTCTCAGTTTTAAAATGTATGTATGTATGTATGTATGTATAAATATATATTATATATACACACATATATATATATATATATACATATATATACACACAGTGTATAAATACATACATATCTACATATACATATATATATACATATATATATATAAAGAGAGAGAGAGAGAGAGAGAGAGAGAGAGAGAGAGAGAGAGAGAGAGAGAGAGAGAGATTTGTTTTAGTAACCTGGGTATACGGACATGGACGACGTGTGTCTGCTTAAGATGTGGGCTAATAAATTACATTATGAGTCAACTAAGGCATTCAGGAAAAATTTATTTTTAACGCACGAAGTGACGGACAAGAATAATTCGTTTTTGTTATCCTTCTTAAATATTCTAAGGATTTGTTGCTCAGCATGTAACGAAATTAACAATAAAACCAATTCTTGTTTCTGTTTGTGAGAGATTTATGGAATTACCATTTAGATGCTTGAATTAATGGTTTAGAACTTACTTTTAATGGTAAAAAAAAATTCAGTAAAACATAATAATAATAATAATAATAATAATAACAATAATAATAATAACAATAATAATAATTATTATTATTATAATCATAATAATAATTATTATTATAATCATAATAATAACAATAAAAGAGAATCATAATAATAAAATATAATATCAATAAAAATAAAATATTTACACAGTAAAATATGGGTATGTATGTAACGAGAACAATTTTTTCTACCAACGTTGAAATTTTCATCAAGCCAAAATTATTATTATTATTATTATTATTATTATTATTATTATTATTATCATTATTATTATTATTGTAGTAGTAGTAGTAGTAGTAATAGTAGTAGTAGTAGTAGCGGTAACAATAGATTTCTCGACGCATTAATACCCTTTCACCCCTTAATGGCATCCTAAAGAAAAAAAAGAAACTTTACAACCACTTTAAGGTATATGCCAGTACAGACTCTACTGTCTGTAATGCCTTTCCTTTCGGACGATTTATAATACTGGAGACCCATTAAGTAGAAACCACATCGGGATGGACTTTTAGGACCATTTTCTCCTTAGCTTTTATTAGAAAACCAAGGAAAGGTTCTTTAACGAAGGTACACTTTCTGTCATAAAGTTTCGCCTGGACCTTTGCCACAGTAATGTCTCCTAAATATAACAGTTTATATATATATATATATATATATATATATATACTATATATATCTGTATATATATATCTATATATACTGTATATATATATATATATATATATATATATACTGTATATATATATATATATATATATATATATATATATATATATATATATATATATATATACACACACACACACAGACGCAAACACATATGCACATATAAACGATAGAAAGATTCGAAAATGTACTATCATGAATCCATTTTGCACGTTTAGAGCCAAGAACTAAACTACAGTATACTGTACAATATACTTTATATTAGGCGGAGATCATGGATTTATGTATATACTGTATATATGAAATTATACTCTTTGTAAACCAGCACTAGTCTTTTATTACCAACGAGAATTCTACGTTTATTCCCCGGAAAAAAAGGTAGGGGAGTCAATTTAGGATAACTTCTAAAAAATCAGTTGATCTAATTAATAAATGATTTACCATGGCGCTATTTCTGTTTCAGTATTTCTAAATGCATATGATTCAAGTAATTATGGTCTGTAATAT
>NC_090733.1:130782880-130785380 GCF_036898095.1 Palaemon carinicauda | reverse complement strand
GTAATCACCAAGTCGAGATACAACAACAACAACAACAACAACAGCAACAAGAAAAATATATCGTGAAATTTTGTTTTACTTCTGACGATATCATCTGTATATGGCCCTTGATTCTTTTTTTTTTTTTTTTCTTCCTCCATCTCTCTTTCCGGAACTTCAGACTGCATGTTTTGTTACCCATTGTGCAATAAGGATGTGGTTTTTCATTTCTTGAAAAGGCAGATAAGAGGGACGATGAAAGAATTCTTAGAACGAGTCGTTATCTTATGGTCGTTTACATTTCGTGATAACTGAAATGTCATTTCTATTTTTTTATGATTCCACATTGGGAGATTTTATACATACATATATATATATATATATATATATATATATATATATATATATATAATATATATATATATATAATATATATATATAATATATATATATATATATATATATATATAGACATTAAAATACACAATTTTCCGTGTATTTATGATAAATGAAATAACCCACAATGTATGAAAAGTAAAATTTATCTATTTATTTATTTTTCATACATTGTGGGTTATTATTATTATATATATATATATATATATATATATATATATATATATATATATTTGTGTGTGTGTGTGTGAGTGTGTACGTGTGTGTGAGGGGGGGGGTGTTCGCGAGTGTTAGCTCAATTACTTGATCACTAGTCCGTACTAACTAGCAATGTTTTCATCTTAATCCTGTTTTAATTACAAGTATAATACTTTTATGTATCATAAATTAATAATAAAAGTAGTCATATAATTTCCCGGCCAGATCAAACAAAAGCTTATCTCACCATTAAACCATTTTTCTCATTTCCTTTTTATTCTTTTATATGGCGTCATCAATCATATGTTTTAGATGATCCACCCTTTTCGTCCTTTTTTCTTAACTGTATCTTTATTTATGTTATCATTTATATCTGAATGTATTATTATTACTATTATTATTACTTGCTAAGCTACAACCCTAGTTGGAAAAGCTGGATGCTATAAGCCCAAGGGCTCCAACAGGGAAAATAGACCAGTGAGGAAAGGAAACAAGAAAAAATAAAATATTTTAAGAATAACATCAAAAATAGATATATCCTATATAAACTATAAAAACTTTAACAAAACGAGAGGAAGAGAAATAAGATAGAATAGTATGCCCGAGTGTACTCTCAAGCAAGAGAACTCTAACCCAAGACAGTGGAAGGCCATGGTACAGAGGCTATGGCACTACCAAGACTAGAGAACAATGGTTTGATTTTGGAGTGTCCTTCTCCTCGAAGAGCTGCTTCCATTACTATTGTAGTGATGAGAAAGTGTTAGCAGCAAACTTCAATAAGGAATTTTCTATTCATTATTATCATTATCATTATCATTATTATTATTATTATTATTATTATAATTATTATTATTAATTGCTAACCTACAACCCTAGATTGAAAAGCAGAATGCTATAAGCCCAAGGGCTCCAACAGGGCAAGCTTAAATAAGCTCTCTATTTTACCAATTATTCGTATACAAAGTGATCGCGTTTTTATGATCGTAAAAAAAAAACGGGTTTGTTGAGAATTTTTTTTCATATAGTTCATATTCTGTTCTTCATTTCCAGCACTCATAAATCAATAACATTATTCTATAATTGTTCACATTTCTATTTTTGGAACACTAGGCACAATAAGTGATTAACCAATTGAGAAATTTTTCGACATTTATGATACACCTGTTAAAAATTCCCCGTAAAAATAAAGGGTAAAAAGCCTGGAATAAAGGTTATCAGGCATTTACTGTGTTAAAATCGGACATATTGACGTAAAGAATTGACATTACGGTCACCACCCCGTAAAAGATAATAACAAGGTACGGTAAAAATACGATCCCTTGTAGTTTACTGAAATACGGTGGAGAACAGTACAGTATATTTTTACGGAGAATTTCCGATTAAATTTACGCTTTTATTTAACAGTGTTATACGTAAGGCAAAACTATTTGGAATTATTTGGAATACTTTTTTTTTCAGAATAAAAAAAAGATTTGAAACCTTCAAAGACAATATATTAGATATAACAGAGATAAACATTCTAAACAACTTGTCTCAACATTTTCGAGCTTTTATCATTTATCTATTCCCATTCCTTATCTCTTTGAGAGAAACAATGTTATTGGATGCTGGTCTTTGTAGATTAATATGTGGAAACCGACGTATTAAAAAACGAACTTCATTTATACTTCCGGTCGGGTTTTTTTTTTTTTTTTTTTGGGGGGGGGGGGTAACTGCCATAAATTTAGTCCTTCTATAATTCTCTAAGTAATTACGGGCAGATAAATCGTTTACGGCGACTGGCCCCCCAAAACTGTGCACTTGGGCTGACGGTTAAATTGGATGTATATATGCATTAGCAATACAATGCAAAATAATTAGTTCCAAAAGGAAAGACGCAGACTCAAAACAATTTTAATAAAACTCGAAATACTTTAGTAATTAAAAC
>NC_090733.1:130765380-130770380 GCF_036898095.1 Palaemon carinicauda | reverse complement strand
GGAACAGCAACAACATTAAAACAGATCTTTCATATACTACCTATAAAAAGAGACTTATGTCAGCCTGTTCAACATAAAAATATTTGCTGCAAGTTTGAACTTTTGAAGTTCAATCGATTCAACTATCCAATCAGGAAGATCATTCCACAACTTGATAACTAGATAGAAATACCTTGAATTTGGAAATACAGATTTTTATTAAGACCCCTTTTTCGTTATTTTCAAAGAAAAAATGTTACTGCTTTTCATATCTGGGATGAAATGACCTCGAAGATTCTATAAAAAAAATAGAAACCGGATTTTCATAAGATAATCTTTATAACGGATGAGCCACTAGAGTTCGGATAAGATAACAATTTAGGTTATTATGTGGAAAGTTTCACTTTATTCATTTTTATATTTTACTTCATTATCTCTTTTTTATTATAATAATAGCATGCTTGGATACGTTTATTTCTTCACATATTTGATTATAAATTGTATTTCTACATTTGGACAATAACTTTTAGGTACAGTACATTTCGGTTTTGTGTGAATTTATATGACTTATATACGCAGTTAATCAAAACCATGTATAAGATGATTAGCTGTCAATTAATATAAAAGTGCACGATAAAAAGACCCTTCAAATAGGAGAGCTTAAGAAATAATGGTTAAAATATAAATAACTAACTTTTCGTAAACTCCTCTTTTTTTCGGCAGAAAAAAATAGAATGATAATAACAAATCGGTACCATATATATATATATATATATATATATATATATATATATATATATATATATATATATATATATATATATATATATATATATATATCCAAATAAGCCATATATATTTTGATATATTAATGTCTGGATTCTCTTAACGACCTCGGGATCAGAGCCCCAGGCGAAATCTCACAAAGACAAGAGCTTGGCTCCGGCCGGGAATCGAACCCTGGTCGGCAAGCTTATATAGACAGTGACTAACCCAATTGTCAACTCACTTCTCGGTAAGATGTAAACAAGGCAATCAATGTCTAGTTATAAAAATGTAAGAAACACTTATTTGTAAATAACGTCTACCATAATTATTTGTTATAGTTCTTTAAACATCACGTATAGCTTTAAAATCTAGATAATATTGAATGTAAGATAACTCTCGAAATAAGCATCAATGTTAGACATTTACCTTCGGAATGAGGATAGAACGTATGAATGAAAATTCACCCCACCAGAGCATGGCGGTGGTGAACCGTTGATCTCCGGAGAGCATCAGGGTTGGGCCCGGGTTCCCTCATCAGTAGCTTGGCTGACGCCGTTTAGGTTAGTCACGGACTGTAGATCTCTCGCCTCCGCGGCTTCGTGCACGCGACGTAGTACTTGGCGATTGTTTACGGGAAAGGGTTTCGGTGAAATACATATCGCTGAAATGTATGTTCTTCTGGGCGAGACAGCCTGAACTCATTCACTGAATAAAAAGCTATGTGTGACGAATGAATGGCAAAGCATCTTGCTTTGCAAGTTTCACAGGAACTTCGAACTTGATGTAAAAAGTCCCTCTTCCATATAACGGAATATATTTTCTATCTTGACATTTGTTAAAGACAATCATCTTGAACATATCTAAGCTATAAACATATCACTAATAAAGAACTAAATAAAATTTTACTAAACTCAATCAAGACAGCTCCACCCCTTAAAATGGCAAAATAAAGTCAGCAACCAGTGCGTTTGGAAGCGAAGAGATAAAAACCTGACCTCGGCCCCCTTTGCAGAAGTGATAAAATGGGTTGGAGTTTCATCTTCAAGAAGGCGACACTCCTTATCATAGCAGTCGTCACCCCAGGTATCTTTTTGAATTTCGGAATTGGATCCTTTTCTGTTGCTAATTGCTGCCCCTTTTGTTCCTCTATACCTTGATGAAGCTGGTTTTTCTTGTTCGTTACGTTGCAAGATTAGTGATACTCTGTAGGCTTTAATTGTGTTCGTTACGTTGCAAGATTAGTAGGACACTCTATAGGCTTTAATTGTGTACGTTACGTTGCAAGATTAGTATGACACTATAGGTTTCAAATATGTTCATTACGTTGCAAGATTAGTATGACACTCTATAGGTTTCAAATATGTTCATTACGTTGCAAGATTAGTATGACACTATAGGTTTCAAATATGTTCATTACGTTGCAAGATTAGTATGACACTCTATACGTCTTAATTGTGTTCATTATATTGCAACATTAGTATGAAACTACAGATTTTAATTGTGTTCATCACGTTGCAAATTAGTATGACACTTTATCTTTTAATCGTGTGTATTTTTCTTCTGATAGATCTTCGTTATATAATTCCTTGAATAATCAGACTGGATGCATCAAAATGTTAATATTTTCCGACGTTTAGTTAATGTATTAAACGTTCTTGCCATAAATTTCCATAGAATCTTTGAAAACATCACAATAAAGGCAGTTTTCTTCATCAATTCGTTTTAATCGTATCAATATCCTTCTTGTTTTCCTTTTCTTGTTCTTTGTTGACAGGCGAGGAGATCAATTATGGGAACATGAAAACTATAGGCTATCAATTTCACGAACAACAAATAAGCCTAATACAACCTGAAATTTAATAATGTATTTCACTGATAAAGAAGCTAATTGAGCCAGTTCCAGTCAGACGTCTTTTTACGTAAAGGCTTTACCGGTATGTTTCATTTTCACACACATACATATATATATATACATATATAAATAAATGAATATACATATGTATATATATATACATATGTATATATATACATATATATATATATATATATATATATATTATATATATATATATATATATATATATATATGTATGTATGTACATGTGTATATATATATCTATCTATATATATATATACATATATATATATATATATATATATATATATATATATATATATATATATATATATATTCTGAGAAACTAATACTAGACACGAATAAACGAATGAAAATAACTACCTGCAGAGCTACACATTTCTTTACCGTGTACTGTAAGTCTTTAAATTTTAATATGAGAAATTGGATTATTTTTACACAATTACTCATTAATATTCTACATACTATCGAAATTTAATGAATGTCTCTATATGTGTTTTGAGCAACGATGTTTAAATCAGCTTAAGTTATCTTGAAACGTTCGGGAAAAATCAAAGGAAACTTCGAACTGACCTTCCAAAATCAAACCATTGTTCTCTAGTCTTGGGTAGTTCCACAGACTCTGTACCATGGCCTTCCACTGTCTTAGATTAGAGTTCTCTTGCTCTGAGGCACGCTGTTCTATTTTGTTTATTTTCCTCTTGTTTTTTTTTTAAAGTTTTTATAGATCATATATGAAAGTTCTAATTTAATGTTACTGTTCTTAAGATATCTTATTTTGATTGCATTGCTTCTCTCGTATTGTACTGATTTCCTTGTTTCCTTTCCCTACTGGGCTATTTTTCCTTGTTGGGGCCCTTGGGCTTATAGCATCTTGCTTTTCCAACTAGGGTTGTAGCTTAGCTTCTAATAATTCTAAAAAATAATAATATTAATAATAACATGGTTCCTTGGTTCCTTCTTCTTCTGCTAATGCACCTTACAAAGCGTTGTGATTTTAATTTCATTAGTGCATCAACTTCATTCCTGTTCTATACTCGTTGTGGGGAGGGGGGGGGGGGTGTTAACGTTTAAGTAATGCTGCTGTGTAAAATGGCATAACTGCATTTTTTCATCTTCTATAATCAGGGGTTAATGACGTCATCTAAATCGTTATAAAACCAACTCAAGTATTCAGTTTCACAAAAGTCTCTATAGGTAAAGAAATAGGATACTTGGGCATTCACTTTGTCCAGCAACCTGTTTCAAGGTATTCTCCAGTAGCGAAGAATGTGCGTAATAAAGGCATGGCATATGTGTTATTAGGATACCTGTATTGACATAAAAGCTCTATTGCCTCGTTTTAGTACATTCTACAGTAGCAGAGTAAAGTATTTAGGATTCTGGGTATTTTTATTAAAAGTAGAAAAATTAGGTTTTTGAAAAAACTTTATAACTTATCCTTAAACTTCCTGAATCCATATACATACTAATATCCACATAAAAAATCTCTTAACTCCCAGATGATAGTAACGTTTCAAAATAAAGGGGTGACAATTTTGGCATTTTTTTTGTAATTACAGAACGAAAAGCAAACAAACTGAATCTTCATCACACATATTTTGAAAGATGTGACAAGAAGTGTGTAGTACATAAATCATGGAAGACATTACCTCCAGGCAAGGACTCTGAAAGTAATACTTGACTATTCTGAAAATCATGTCAGATGGACGGTAATAATCAACTGTTTTTTGTAAATGATAACCTGCCTGTGCTACTGGGGCATTGGAATACATCCTCTCTCTCTCTCTCTCTCTCTCTCTCTCTCTCTCTCTCTCTCTCTCTCTCTCTCTCTCTCTCTCTCTCTCTCTCAACAAATACCAATACATACAGCGTAAGGTTATGGTAGCCTATTGTAAACGTTCCTGTCTAGCAATCTGTTGGACAGGATTTCGAGACCAGCTCAAGCTTGGTATTTTCTAAAAGTGTCTGCAACCTTACTATCTTTGAAAGCAAGAGATGGAGGGTTTGGGGATGCACATAGGTTTACCTGCTGAGTCATTAGGAGGATTTGCTGAGCCTACCCTGGTCTCACCTTGATGGAGAGGGGGTTTGGGAGCTGGTCATGTGTATATGGTCAGTCTCTAAGATATTGTCACTGTCCCTTGTCTATGCCATTCACGAGTAACCTTTAAACAAATCTACGCCATAATGTAGGTAAGACTCTTAAAATAACTATTCAGTATATACATACACACACACATATATATAAATATATATATATATATATATATATATATATATATATATATATATATATATATATATATACATATGTAGGTAAAAAAGGATATTAATGTGACATACGGGAGAAAAATTTATATATATACATGTATAT
>NC_090733.1:130752880-130760380 GCF_036898095.1 Palaemon carinicauda | reverse complement strand
GAATGATTGATGGCCGGTGAAGTTCCAAATTGGTGACGGTATTATAATACTTAATGGGGTGGCTTATCAATAATATTTATAACTGTTGTCGTTGTTATTGTCATTATAAATGACGGCTAGGAAGTGTAAGCAAAAAATTAATAGCTATAACATCAGCTACATTAATGATAGAAAAATATCTGACTTGCATTCCGGAGGTCAGGAGTTCGAGATATGGCCACATTACGACAATACGTTTGTTGGTCTATACTATATACTACACCATATGCTTATAGCATCTTGCTTTTCCAATTAGGGTTATAGCTTGGCTTGTAATAATAATAATAATAATAATAATAATAATAATAATAATAATAATAATAATAATAATAATAATGATAATAATAATATGTCTATCCAGCAGCTATTGTCGGGCCTTCCGGTCCTTGCTTCGGTGAAGAAGGGCCTTTGGTTTATAAAGGTTTAAAGGCCACTCATGAATGGCAGAAGCAAGGAACAGTGACAATGCCCTAGTTAGCAGGACAATGCCATAGAGACTGACCATATATGCATATGATCAGCGCCCAAGCAAGTCCCCCGTACCTAGGAGCATGGCGGACCAGGCAATGCAGGTAGATTTAAAAGGCTCCAGCAAAACACCCAATCCTCAGCTCACACGGATGGTGAGGATGCAGACAATAGGAGAAACTATCAAGTCTGAGTGAGACTCGAACCCAAGGATGGTGAGGTTGCAGACAAGATTAGAAACTATCGAGCCTGAGCCAGACTCGAACCCAAGGATGGTGAGGTTGCAGACAAGATAAGAAACTAGCGAGCCTGAGCCAGACTCGAACCCAAGGATGGTGAGGTTGCAGACAAGATAAGAAACTAGCGAGCCTGAGCCAGACTCGAACCCAAGGATGGTGAGGTTGCAGACAAGATAAGAAACTAGCGAGCCTGAGGCAGACTCGAACCCAAGGATGGTGAGGTTGCAGAAAAGATAAGACACTAGCGAGCCTGAGCCAGACTCGAACCCAACGATGGTGAGGTTGCAGACAAGATAAGAAACTATTGAGCCTGAGCCAGACCCGAACCCAAGGATGGTGAGGTTGCAGACAATAAGAGAAACTACTAAGCCTGAGCGAGACTCGAACCCAAGGATGGTGAGGTTGCAGACAAGATAAGAAACTATCAAGCCTGAGCGAGACTCGAACACAATTCCGGCGATCGCCAGGCAGGGACGTATCCAATAAGCCACCATAAACAAGCGAAATGAACGACCTTTAAATATCTTTAGACAAGAACAAACATAGTATCAATAATTGAGGCATTTTACTATTCATAATTAAGTGTTATTGTTAGCATGGACTTTGGTATTGAAAAACAAATACTACCTCTTGATTCTTTAAAAATTCAGCTTCATTATGAGACTAAAATATTTGCCTAATGCGCTTAATTATTTTTCTGATATAAATAAGAACTTATTTTTCTATTTGCCCCACACACAGAAAAAAAAAACATTATTAAATAAGCAAATTACTCTCAAAACAATAAAACATTTCAAAATGCTAAAAGAAAAGCTAAAAAATATTATTACAATTTAAAAAGAAATTTACATTTTTGTTTAAAAATTCATATTAAATTCTGAAAAAATACTGGGAATGACTCATTTTTATTGAAATTTATCTATTACCTTTACTTCATACTGAAAACATATCTTGCTATTATCTGTAAACTACTTGTAAACCAAAATTTCACCTAACGAAAGAAGGAATGAACGTTACATACAATTTCTTGCCTCGTAAAAATGCAAGCCTTGTAGCTGGTAAGGTACTCAGAATTATTATATGTTTAAGTTCTTGAGCAGTATTGTTCAATAATTCATCTTTGTGCGTTTCATTCTCTGAATTCTCTAATTACAATTGAGATCAATTATCCTAATTAACTCGCATCATCTTTTGAGATTTGAGATTTTTTCATGACTACTTTAAAGATTAGTTTCACCTGTTATGATCTCCCCTCACCCCTCTCTCTCTCTCTCTCTCTCTCTCTCTCTCTCTCTCTCTCTCTCTCTCTCTCTCTCTCTCTCTCTCTCTCTCTCATTTTAGATTTTTTCAAGACTACCTTAAGCATTAGTTTCACCTGTTATGATCCCGCTCACCTCTCTCTCTCTCTCTCTCTCTCTCTCTCTCTCCTCTCTCTCTCTCTCTCTCTCTCTCTCTCTCTCTCTCTCTCTCTCATTTTATCTTTATAACTATGGCCCCTCTCAAGTCATTCAGGTAATAAGATCGCAGATGGAATTCTCCTTCCCTCACTGAAATTCTTTTAATAGTAATTATCATCCAGGATCGTCCGTTATATAATTCATGCAGTAATTCTCTCTCTCTATATATTTTCCTTCTTAAATTTTCCCCCTTCTCAGGTATTTTCCGTTCTGCGTAATTCTTGTTTTTTTTTTTTTTCTACTGGTCTTTCTCCTCCCAATTCTTCATCTTGAGTGATCTACCTCATAATCAGATGTTCGATTTACCCTGGAATATTCTCAGGAATCATGAACATCGTTCCTATTATTATTATTATTATTATTATTGTTATTAGCTAAGTTACAAGCTTAGTTGGAAAAGCATAATGCTATTAGCCCAAGGACTCCAACAAGGAAAAATAGCGACAGGAGGAGATGGAATGAAAAAATAAATATATTACAAGATAGGTAATGAACAATCAATATAAAATATCTTATGAACAGTAACAACACTAAAATAAAACTTTCATATATAAACTATAAGGAGAGACATATCAGCCTGTTCAGCATAAAAACATTCGCTGCAAGTTTGAACTTTTGAAGTTCCACCAACTCAACGGCCTGATTTGGAAGATCAGTCCACAACTTGGTCCTAGCTGGAATAAAACTTCTAGAATACTGCGCAATATCGAGCCTTATGGGGGAGAAGACATGAATATTAGAATTAACTGCATGCCTATAGTCCATTTCTTTTAGCGATGCAGATTTGCACCCACTCACAGCGGTGCCCTTTTAGCTCGGAAAAGATTCCTGATCGCTGATTGGTTGGAATTATCTCGTCCAACCAATCAGCGATCAGGAAACTTTTCCTAGCTAAAAGGGCCCCGCTGTGAGTCGGTGCAAATCTGCATCGCTAAAAGAAATGGACTATAGTATTACGAGCAGGATGGTATTATCTGGGAAGATCTGAATGCAAAGGATGGTTAAAGTTATGAAAAATATTATGCAACATGCATAAAGAGCTAACTGAACGACAGTGCCAGAGATTAATATCTACATCAGGAATAAGAAATCTTAACAGACCGCAAGTTCTTGTCCAACAAATCAAGATGAGATTCGGCAGCTGTAGACCAGACAGGAAAACAATACTCGAAATAAGGCAAAATGAAAGAATTAAAACACTTCTTCAGAATAGATTGGTCACCGATAATCGCAAAGGAAGGATGACAGTGAGAATCCAGAATGAAGACCTACAGTCTCTGTCAGTACGATGAAACTAGTACGCAGGTTTCATTATCTTTCCTTCTAAATCATATGTACTATTGAAAGGTAGGTTGCGAAAGCGGGGTATGGAAACTTTAGTTTCATGGGCCACAATATAACTATTAATTGCTTAACTCATCAATAAAATAGCCTAGAGAGCAGTGGTATATTTTCCATGGCTTCTTCTTAGTCCTTCGTTTTCTTTACCAATGTGAGGGGAAAGCCTTAAATTATACACTCCGACACACTATTCTATCTTATTTCTCTTCCTCTTGTTTTGGTAAAGTTTTTATAGTTTACTTAGGATATCAATGTTGTTACTCTTCTTAAAGTATTTTATTTTTCCTTGTTTCCTTTCATCACAAGGCTATTTTCCCTGTCAGAACCCCTGGGATTTTAGCATCCTGCATTTCCAACTATAGTCAATTCTTTTTTGTGAGGCAGAGTTGCACAGACTCCCAGGGGTGCCCTTTTAGCTCGGAAACGTTTCCTGATCGCTGATTGGTTCCAACCAATCAGATAGTAGGAAACATTTCCAAGCTAAAAGGGCACCGCTGCGTGTCAGTGCAAATGTGCCTCATTAAAAAAAAAAATTAAGTATAGGGTTGTAGCTTAGCAAATAATAGTAATAATAATAATGCATAACTTACCACTTATCATTATTCACATACATCATCACAAAAATAAGTGATAAAGAGATTAAAAGTCTGTGTTTAAAATTAATTTCCTTTGGAAATAATCAGATTCCGTTTTGCTTTGGCCAAGTTAAAAACGGCATCTTTCCATTAGGCACAGGGTTCAGAAATTCGCCTCCTTTTTCTACATTCCCGAACTCTCGTCATCTTCCATCTTTCATGAGGCAGCTTGATCAAAAAGACACATCGAAGCATATGAGTACATACAGTAGTACTTGCTCAGCATCCACATTTCGATAGGTATATGGTACTCCTTTATCAATGGTCTTGGTGGAGTGTAACCAAAGGATATAAGGAACATTGGTCCTTTAGGAAAGGTCATGAACACATAATGTACTATACACATAAGCGTATATATCTTTTTATAACAGTCAGCCATTATAACTGATAGGGGGTGGCTCGAAAGAAAGGGAAAAACGACAGTCACTGCTACATTCATCGTTTAACTACTATATTTAGAATTGCTTTGTTTTCAATTAATTTTATTAATATTTATGATTGACTTTACATATTTATAAATACACACGAAGACACACATACATACATTATATATATATGTATATATATATATATATATATATATATATATATGTGTGTGTGTGTGTGTGTGTATGTGTGTTTATATAGACACGAATAAGGACATGCCTGGGGGGCCTTTATCCTGCAGTGAACTAGTAACGGCTGCATTTGCCGTTGTTGTTGCGTTTATAAATGTACGTATTTATGCGTGTGTATCTCTTTGTCTACTTTGAGCATAAATAAGAGTTGAAGGGAATCAAATAGACGGGAGGCTAAGAAAAATAAAATCTCATGACTTTACACGTCATATCCTGATCTTAATGTGTGCTACATATAGGCATTTTATTCTCGTAATATCATGAGATGATCTTCAGCAAATATATAAAAAATGTCTTTGAAGTTGAGAAGTTTAAACTGTCAAATCTCAGTTCTCGGAAAAATTACCTCTGAAAAATTCCCTCTAGTTTTTTCTCAGTTTTCCGGTGTAACTGTCCTTCCCGTAACAAAGCTATTGCGCATCATCTTTAATTACTAGCAAACAAGTTTAATCGTGACGATGAGATAAAAATAAATGGATAACAAAAATATTTATTAGGTGACGATGAGATGAAGATTAGAAAAAAATAGTTATTAGATGTTAATTGGTTTTAATTTACTATATTGTAAATCATGACATTACTTGGTCATTTTACTAGTTTCTCTAAAATTGTGGGCCAGTTATGGGTTTTGAACTTGGTTAAATTGTATGGGCAGTCAATTAAAACCCTTGGAGCTACGGTTGATATTATAAACTACGTTTCTGGTAATTTGTCAATTGTGGTAGGTCTCAGCTAAGGTGAAATATCACATGGGATGGCTATCTCCTCCTATAAAGAACTGTATAAAATGGTAAAAGACTATAGTGAATGAAAAATATATTTAGTATACTGAGTGTTCTATACTTATAAATTACTAATATTAAGTATGCGTTAGAAAACAGATTCTGTATTTTCCTCAGGTATAATAAAACACCGAGACCTCACGCAACATGATTAACTATAACTAGTTATAAAGTTATAGGGTCCTTTGACCGGCCAGACAGTACTACATTGGATCTCTCTCTCTCTCTCTGGTTACAGCTAATTTCATCATTGCCGAAACATACACAAAATAGTCTAGTCTATTCTTTAAACATTCTCCTCTTTCCTCATACACTTGACAACACTGTAATTACCAAACAATTCTTCTTCTCTCAGGAGGTTAACTACTCCACTGTAATTGTTAAGTGGCTACTTTCCTCTTGGTAAGGGCAGAAGAGACTCTTTGACTATGGTAAGCAGCTTTTCTAGGACACTCCAAAATCAAACCATTGTTCTCAAGTCTTGGGTAGTGCCATAACGTCTGTACCATGAGCTTCCACCGTCTTGGGTTAGAGATCTCTTATTTGGGGGTACACTCGGACACACCATTTTATCTTATTTCTCTTCCTCTTTGTTATTTAGAAGTTTTTATAGTTTATATATGAAAGATTTATTTTAGTGTTGTTATTGTTATTAAACTTCTCTTGTACATTATTTCCTTATTTTTCTTTATTTCCTTGCCTCACTGTGCTATTTTCCTTGTTGGAGCCCTTGGGCTTATAGAATCTTGCCTTTCCAATAGGGTTGTAGCTTAGCAAGTCATAATAATAACTATCTGAATGCCCACCTTCCTGACGTATCTTCGTCATCGAAGATATCTGCTTACCCAAGGAATCCTTGAAACGGGCATAATTCACCTGTGATCGTATGTATCTCTCCCGAGACCGCTCACGTACATCTTCACCTAATAGATTTCCATGATGTTAATTAATAGGAATATTCGACAGTTCTGCAGACGTGGTTCCCAGACTCAGCGTATTATAGGGCCCACATTCAAGGCGGCATTACCCTTCCCAAGATACTGGCTCCGACCTTTAAGTAGTTGATTGGGATTCAGTTCATTAGGGATCAATCTGTCTATTGCCAGTGAGCTCTATTCGCTTATTATGGCAGAATTTCGATCACTGTCATTCCTCTTAGGATATGACTATTTTTTTCTAAAAACTTCAAAATAAATTTATAAAAGTGGAATTGAGGCTTGATGAATAAACTCAAGGTTTACTAATTCAGAAAAATAATTTAGAAGAATCTTCTCGTTTGACGGTTAGAGTCAGGACATTTTACACTTATTGTTGTATTCCAAGTTTTATTAATTCACAAGAATAATTTAGAAGTATCTTCTCGTTTGACATTCGACTCAGAACATTTTACACTTATTGTTATATTCCAATCATTTGCAAAGTAATTTTCAATAAAACAACGATACTGATCGAGGTTTTAGCTGTAGTAACAATGACATATGTCAATGGAGTATATATATAGATTTATTAACTAACATATTGTGCTTGGGGAAGGATAATAGTTAGAAGTCCAGTAAATGAGGATGTCAAGTTTTAATATAGGGCATTGAGGGTATTCCGAAAACTTACGTACAATAAGTCTATCCAATTGATATAGTAAATTACTCCCTAACAATTATCAACTTAATATTACGACAGGTAATACTGCAACATTGAATATGATATTTTCAGGAAAACTACTTTATTTAGGCTTCGCATCTGCCTATGGTGCTTCCCTTAGAAACAGTTATTTGTTCAAAATTATTTCTTATTAAAAAAAAAGATTAATAGAAAATGCATCTAACAGCATAATTAGTAAAATATATTCACAACTAACAAAGACAAAATAAAGCTTCACAACATTAAACAAACGAACAACAAATGTAAATGATGAAAAATTAATA
>NC_090733.1:130737880-130747880 GCF_036898095.1 Palaemon carinicauda | reverse complement strand
AAAAAAACGGATGCATCTTGTGTACATAGCTTTAGCCGGGGCCTTATCTTCAATTTTTTTTTTGTCACTTCCATGAATAATATTCTTTATCATTCAAGAAAATGGGCTCTTTCGTGGGATCATTTCCATATCACTTCTCGTTTTCTGTCCCCTAGAGTGATATCTATGCATACTGGCATACTGTATATCAGAGAGAGAGAGAGAGAGAGAGAGAGAGAGAGAGAGAGAGAGAGAGAGAGAGAGAGAGAGAGAGAGAGAGAGAGAGAATATTAGGATCTTAATAATTTAGAACTTTCTTACCTTGGTCTGTTTTTAAATTCAGTTTTATTTGTTTTTATTATTGGAAAGGGGGTGAGACAACTTAAGTTTCCAGTGGACGTACATATCATATACACGATAGTATCATTAAATTGAAATAAAAAAATCATTGTGATTTTTATTAATAATTAATGAATGAATTTAAGGTTTATATAGTTATAAAATTAATTTAATTCAATAATATACTTTCAACAGAAAGTATGGTTTCCCTTTTGATTCTTTTACAATAATAAATAATTCATAAAACACATAAACAAGGTTACATACTGATGGATTATCATTATAATTATTTACATATACAGTATATATATGATTATCATTGTTATATGTACCTTTATTGCTAATACACATTTAGCATATATGTTGTGTTAGGAATACATGTATGTAAGTATTCTCGTTTATTGGAGCATAGGGAATACTATGTAGCATTTATATTATCTCATGTGGCATGCATTTCATATTGTAATTATCTGGTATTATTGCAACCATTCTTTCCCGTAGCCCGCCACTGTTCACAGCTCCTCCAGTGTATTACGTTTATTTTGATTATTTTACGATATACGATATATATCCAAATGGTTGTGAGCTATTCTCTTAAATTTAACATGACAAACTAAAAGGTGAATGTTTTCATTTTTAAATTACGACAGGAAAAAATCACAATGACTAATCTATTCCTACAGCAATTAACGTAAACCTGAGAAATTTAAAACACACACACACACACACACACACGCTTGCAAATAGATCCTTTCACACACACATATTGTGTATGTGTGTAGTATATATAAGTATATATAAGTATATATATATATATATATATATATATATATATATATATACTGTATATATATATATATATATATATATATATATATATATATATATATATATATATATATATACATATATACACATACATATATGTTTTTTATATTCAAATAAGCCATACATTTTAATATATTAGTGTCTGGATTCTCTTACCGACCTCGGGATCAGAGTCCCAAGGCGAAATCACTCAAAGGCAATAGCATCTGACCGGCCGGGAATCGAACCCTGGTCCAGGGTCTTTGTATGACAGTGACCGTGCCATTTAGCCATGAAGTAAGATAAAAGTCAATAACAATTCTTCTGTACATATAACTCACAAATTCAAGTTATTTGTACTTATAATTGAAATCAACCCTACTTCGCCATCGTAGCTAATTGGTAGGTTTGTACTTGGCATTTGATTAATGATAAATTTTGCACATTTAGACGTGTTTTTTTTTTTTTATACTCAAATAAGCCATATATTTTAATACGTTAATGTCTGGATTCTCTTACGACCTCGGGATCATAGTCCCAAGGCGAAATCACTCAAAGACAATAGCATCTGACCGACAGGGAATCAAACCCTGGTCCAGGATACTTTCCCGGCCGGTCAGATGTTATTGTCTTTGAGTGGTTTCGCCTTAGGACACTGATCACGAGGTTGGTAAGCGAATCCATATAATAATGTATTAAAATATATGGCTTGTTTTTAATATGAAAATAAAAACCACGTCTAAATATGCAAAATTTATCATATATATAGTATGCACACACACACATATATATATATACACACACACACACACATATATATACACACACACACACACACATATATATATATATATATATATATATATATATATATATATATATATATATATGTATGTATATATATGCGTGTGTGTGGTGTGGGTGTGTGTGTGTGTGTTAACTTCTTAAAGCGCACTCAAATACAAGGGAGGCAAAATGCAATAGGCAGGAACTAATCTCCAATCCAGCCTAGATCGTCGCAACAAAGGAATAAAATCCTTTGCCAGTCCGCCCCAGAGCTGGCAAGGATTCGACAGATCCTGCAAGGACTTGCAAGAGAAAGCTCTGAATCTAGTGTGGATAATTACTTGATTGCGTGGGAAACACAACCAAGAATTCGTAGGACGCATATATGCTGTTTGGAAATCTAAATTATGGTTGTCCGGAATTTCTAAGTGTGTATAAAATGCGTTTGAAATGAGGAAAATAATGTTTCCTCGTGAATATCATTGATTTTATAAGCGAATCAAATAATGTAATTAATATGTCTTAAGAAACAGAATTTAGAGCCGATTAAGTTTCTTATGGTTAATAGAAAAACCTTACAAAAAATAAAAATATATAGTTAGTAAACATAATTTATTAGAGTTAATTAAGTTTCTTGTGGTTAATAGAAAAACCTTACAAAAAGTAAAAATATATAGTTAGTAAACATACTTTATTAGAGTTGATCAAGTTTCTTGTGGTTAATAGAAAACACCTTAACGATATCGTTATTAAACATATCTAATTCTTTTGAAAAAAAAAAATCTTTTGCCCCCACCATACAATTTATTTAATATATTTATCCCTAAACGTCTGATTCATGGATAATCACTAAAGCAATGAAACTTTACCACAATAGCCACTTCCTACATCCCGACAGAAGGGCAATTAGCAGTATTCGTTTGGTTTCAAATATATTGAAACTACTTCCTTTTCCTTAGGTCTTTTACGCCAAGTATTTTACCCTTCCTGACTAATCTTCCATTCCTACCACGTAGCCCTTTAAAACTATTCACTGCATTTCCATAACCTACTCTAATCCATAGTTTTAAGCAATTATAATATTTTATATATATATATATATATATATATATATATATATATATATATATATAATCAAACATATTTACCGGTTGAGATACTACCGCTAGAGTTATTGGATATTTTCACTGGCCACAGTACTACACTGGATCCTTCTCTGGTTACGGCTCATTTGTCTTTTGCTTACACACCGAATAGTATGGCCTATTGTTTACACATTCTCCTCCTTCCTGGTACACATGACAATACTAATATAACCGAAAAATTGGTCAGTGGCCACTTTTTAGCTATGGTAAGCAGCTCATCTAGGAAAAAGACACTCCAAAATTAAAGCATTGTTCTCTAGACTTGGGTACTGCTATAGCCTCTGTATCATGGGCTTCCACTGTCTTGAGTTAGATTTCTCTTGCTTGAGGGTACACTCAGGCACACTATTCTATTCGTTTTTTTATTTCATTTCTTTACTGAACTATTTCCCCTATTGGAGCATTTGGCCTTAAAGAATCCTGCTTTTCCAACAAGGGTCGTAGCTTAGCTAGTAGTAATTATAATAAAACAGGTAAATATCCTTACAATATCTGAATATCAGTGAAAGAAAATTTAACTCCAGTATGGGAATAACCTCATCATGCCCGAGTCGTATGTACTAAAATGGGTGGGGCGTTACAGAGTCAAAGAGACTCGGCAAAGCCTCTCCATTAAGTAAACGAAACGCCTGCCAACCACTGTCATAAGATCTGGAATACCCGCAGCGTTTGTCAATCAAGCCCAAAATATTAGCAGGACAGATGCGGCTGAAAGCCAGTAAGGTCAAAAATAAACTGTCTCATATACGTTGCCACGGGAGTGATAAAAATATTTTACAATCAGGATATGTCGCAATATCTTCTTTCCCGCTTCGGCAGTTCGTATTTCGAGGCAAATATTCCCTCTGGGGGTTATATGCCCTTGGATGGAAAACGACTTGATATATTTGCTTCGTGGGAGACAAAGTGATGATTATCCGGCATCTTCGCACTAAAGTAATATTTCTTCTTTTATGAAACATTGCCAACCGATTTTTATTTACGGAAATAGCAACATTATTATTTAACATCTCTGTCAAACGATGTAACCTTCTGTTTTAGTAGCATTCGGAGTGCATTAAAAAATTTGCATATGATAGAATTTCATTTTTCTCCTACTTATACAAAACCATACATAATTTATCTTCAAGTTTACATAAAACAAATTATAAACGTGGCAGGTTATTAAGACAATATTCTATCGTAATAACTAACAAGTATATCATAAGATTATAAATAACTACTAGTACAAAAGGCTAATAACAAAGTAACTGACACATCGTTATCACATTACATTTAACTTATTATCAACATGATCTTGCCTACCCTATAATTCAAGCACAAGTGTTGCCATCATGGAGAGGCACAAGTGTTGCCATCATGGAGAGGCCAGCTATAATAAATCTAACGGGATCTATCCAGCGAGATTGAAGGGCCCATGTCCCGTGCCACTTCCCTTTCAAAATGAGGCAATAAAGCACCGACGCCTTCTATGGCCCCCACATGGCTCCTTATCAGGGGACGTGACCGGGAAAGGGCAGGGCCATTACCTTGCGAGGAGCGGATAGGAAAATCCTTTTCTTTGGCTGGTTAGGGCAAGTCTTGGTGTTGGGAGGATAGAGGCTGTCAATAAGGTGCTCTAGTATCTTGAATGAAGAAACATAACACAAAACACACAGTTAAAAAACCCTTAATTTTAATCGGAAATTCTCTGTAAAAATATACTGTTTTCATCCGTATTTCAGTAAAATAAAGGCGACCGTAATTTTGACCCTACTTTATTATTATCTTTTACGGGTTGGTGACCGTAATATCAGTCCTTAACGTCAATATATCCGTTTTTAAAACGGTAAATGCCTGGAAACAATTATTCCAGGATTTTTTCCGTTTATATACGGTTAATCTTTAACAGTGCATCAATTGTCATTTTCCTTCGAATCACATCATGGATAATTTTGACAAGTTTAAAGAGAAAGCACTGATATTTTGAATATAATTGCTCAACGAGGGAGATCAAAAGCTATAAAAACATATTCTATGTCAATGCCGGAATTCGTGCAAAAGTATTGAAATTGAAAAAAAAATATATATTTGTCTTTGGTTCCGTAAAAACCACTGAATGGACATTAGTGTTAAACTTTCAAAATTATTAACATTATCATGCTGATTAATACTATCAGCTCAATTAAGACATTGTTCAGCAGGATTGGCCTTGCTTTCGTTAGTTTCGCTGCTTGGAAACAGCTTAAAATGTCATCGAAAACATACCAATGGCAAAAAGACACTAAAAATTTCAACAACCGTAACGAATACATTTCTAAAATCCCATTTTCACATGTTACAATACCAATAAATATAGTTGATATCTAGGGAATATCTCATAAATGCAGTAAATGAATATATTATTAGTAAAAGATATCTTACGAAAAAAAAGTAAAAAATATGGATATCAATATGAAAATATTCAACAATGTTTCTCTACTAGAAATCAATGTCCTTTTAGGTTTTTATTTCAGATAGAAAATACCACATACAATTTAAAGATACTTAGGAACTAAATGCTCTCTTCTTCATCTTATGTAAGATAATGTTAAAATAAAATATATTAAATTAGTTTTTGGAAAAAAAAATCTTAAATTCAGTCATCAAACTCTAATTCATAACATTACGAGACACTAAATTTCAACCTTAAGAAACGTTTACTCCCTAATGATAATTATAAGGAAACGCAAAATTCATTCAATTTATACTATATCTTAATCTTCTGCTTGTCCCACCTTTACGTGTGATACCAGTTGGCACACAGTAAATATACAAAATCTGATACGCTCTTATCTCGCTTTAGACTGTATATATATATATATATATATATATATATATATATATATATATATATATATATACATATACGTATATATATACACATATATACAGTATGTATATATATATATACATACACATCCATATATATACAATATATACATACATACATATATATATATATATATATATATATATATATATATATATATATATACACACACATCCATATATATACAATATATATATATATATATACAATATATATATATATATATATATACATATATATATATATATATATATATATATATATATACATCCATATATATTCAATATATATATATATATATATATATATATATATACACATATATATATATATACATCCATATATATTCAATATATATATATATATATATATATATATATATATATATATATTCAATATATATATATATATATATATATATATATATATATATATTCAATATATATATATATATATATATAATATATATATATATATATATATATATATATATATATATATATATATACATGTTTTACGAAATTTATTTTTTCATATGTTCAATATCACATTTATTGAAAATAAACAAAAAAACACATTAATCGATATAAATCTCTTTATATACATTTTCATCCGATATCTTTCGGAGAAACTCACAAAGTTTAATCTAGTGTCTGAACCACTTATGAAAAAAGTGTAAAAACAAATCAGTTTTGGTCACGTTCAAAAAAAAAAAAAAAAAAAAAAAAAAAAAAAAAAAAAAAACCAGGCAATTTATTTAATTAGATTTAAAAAGAGGATAGTGCAATAAGCAAAGTTAAGGGAAAAAGGATTATAGCATTGCGTTAAAAATAATGGTTATGATTTAACTGTTAAAAAAGGTTTAAAGTTATCAGGACTTACTCTTGGTAATAGGTCAAACTTGAAAGTCTAACCTTTAAATAATATGAATCAAGTAGTGGTAAAGTACATATTTGTCTTGAATCTTGTCGATTGTAAACCTTAGGTAATAGGACAATTGTTAACATGCTTTCATTAATTAAAATTGAATTGAGTTCATGTAAATTTCACCCCTTTCAAAAAAAAAAAAAAAAAAAAAAAAAAAAAGTTGAACTGACTATCAATACCAGTGTGTGTGTGTGTGTGTGTGTGTGTGTGTGTGTGCATCACAACCACGAAATGAAATGTGCAAAGACTTGATTGGAATTACGACTTTCGCCTTATTGGTGACATTACCGGACTCACAATTTGAATAAATAATTAAGTTTACTAAATATTTGCATAATTGATAACCAGGACATTCAAAAACTAAAAAGTATTATGTATTTTCCTAAACGTACCTTAAGGCACTAAGAGTACACAGAAAGTGAGTTTACGAAAATTGAAAAATTGGTACTAATTTCTGCTATAGTAAACATAATTGAGAAAGCATTATGAAGAAAACACTTTATTGTGGTCAGTCAGTGATTTGACGAATATTTCTAATGGCATCCACCCTTTGAAAAACATAGATATAAATGTAGTGTCTGAATCATGTTTCTCATCGAAAAACACATTGAATAAGAATAGCTCTATACATGACAAAAGGCGTTACTTGTTTCTAGGGGGTTTATTAATAATGCTTTGGCTGCCCAATGGCTTACCTCAAGTTATAAACTAGTCAGTCAGATGCCAAGACAGTAATCTATATCAAAGACATTACCTAAGAAAATAAGCCTTGGCCTGTTTGTCAGTATTATACTTTATTCCCCTGAAATCCAGCTTTTCTAGAATCATAAAAAAACTGTGTAAATATGATAATCTCTAGTATGAATATTCTCATTTTAAGTCCAATGAAGTCATTATTAAGATTAAAGTACTAATTCCAATCAAGTTCTTTTCACTTTTTCTTTTCGTCCCATAGTACATGTATTTTATGCTTCTCACGTGTTAACTGTCTTGATTTTTCTACACACACAGTTTATATATCATCATCATTTCTTCCTTCGCCTATTGACGGTTAGATTTCGCCAATCTCTCTATTTTGAGTAATATTTCTCCATTCATCATCCCCTACTTCACGCTTCATAGTCCTCAGTCCTCAGAAAGAATGGTTTAAAAAAAAAGAGTTTGAGGCAGCTATTCGAAAAGAAACTGGAAGCGAAAGGTGATGTCATGGTAGCTACATGGGAATTAAACTAACAGAGCGATCTCAAAAGAGTAATGTCTAGGTGCTGAATACTTGAAGGTTTTAAAGGTTTAAAGGCCTCTCATGAATGACAGGAGCAAGGGACAGTGCCATTGTCCTATCGAGCAAGACAATGTCCTAGACACTGACTATATACATATATGATCAGCGCCCAAGGCCCCTCTCCACCCAAGCTAGGTCCAAGGAAGTCCAGGCAATGGCTGCTGATGAATCAGTAGATAGACCTAGAGGCTGCCTCAAAGCTCCTATCCTTAGCTCACAAGGATGGTGAGGTTGCAGCGACCAAAGGAACTGACAAGTTTGAGTGGGACTCTAACCCCACTCTGGCGTTCACCAGTCAGGGACGTTACCACATCGGTCACCACAACTCCTACAGCAATTATAGGTTCCTAATTTCAAAGTAGTATTCATTTACGTAAAAGCAAATGTAAAATAAAAACTCTTTGTAAAATGAATGAAGATGTTTCTCTAGTTTCAAAGAATAATAACATTTTAACACTTCAAGGGAATATCTGTATTTTAATTACAAGCCTGCATTTTATTTAATGAATAACTTTGTCCAATTAAGAAAATTGACAAAAATCTCATTCAACCCTATTCTTATATTTAGAATTGCAACTCTTTCAGTAAACTAATCACAATATCAAATTCTCTTTGAAACTAAATTATTCGTCTTTAAATAATAAAGCCAGAAAACTCAATCACTTCACCTCTCGCAACCCTTGCATTTTGTTCTTTCAACACTACATCAGTTTTGACAGCTCACCTCGCTGCTGTGTACCTCATTGATGAAATCGGATCACCCTCCACCTCCTCCTCCCCCTCCTCCTCCTCCTCTTCCCCTCCCCCTTGCTACGTCCCCTCCACTCCCTCCCCTTAGCAGTCCGTGTTACCTGTTGCTCTCGTGAGACTTTGATCAAAAGTTTTCAGTGTTCCCTAAAGGTTTGAGGAGGAAGCCAAGGTTCAACCCTAATCGTGTTAAAGAAGTTGAAGGGCTCGTGCAGAGATGGTACACGTCCCGGAGAGAGAGAGAGAGAGAGAGAGAGAGAGAGAGAGAGATATGGAAAAATTATGTTGACGATTACACAGTTTGCTATAATTTAAATATAAAACATCATAGATTTGGAGAGAGAGAGAGAGAGAGAGAGAGAGAGAGAGAGAGAGAGAGAGAGAGAGAGAGAGAGAGAGAGAGAGAGAGAGAATTATGTTGACGATTACAGAGTTTGCTATAATTGAAATATAAAACATCATAGATTTGGGGAGAGAGAGAGAGAGAGAGAGAGAGAGAGAGAGAGATGGAAAAATTATGTTGACGATTACACAGTTTGCTATAATTGAAACATAAGACATCATAGATTTGGAGAGAGAGAGAGAGAGAGAGAGAGAGAGAGAGAGAGAGAGAGAGAGAGAGAGAGAGAGAGAGAGAGAAACTCGCGTGGATGATTACACACTTTACTATGATTGAGACGTACGACATTATAGATTTGTAATATATATTGACATAGACAGACGACACAGCAACCGAGAAAAAATACAGGGATATAGAAGATAGCTTGAGTGGGCTACCATCAATTAAATCTAGAACAATTACATAAATAGATCGATCGATATCGATCGATATCTACATAGTAACAGTTCTACTCAATTCTTCTCTATCTCCCATTTCATATCGACAAAAACCATTAACAAAAATTACATCGAAGACATAACATGTATTCTTCCACATTAACAAATTTATCAATAATTAATTACATCGATTCAAAATAAACGTCATAAAAAAGCCATTTTAAGATCTATGCACATTATATAATAACCATTAAATAGAGTTACAGCAAAATATTAGAATAAAATACGCAATACAATATATAATGCAAAAGTGCAAAAAAGATTGATTGATTTAAAGTTTTCAGGCATCCTGACAATGTG
>NC_090733.1:130707002-130719502 GCF_036898095.1 Palaemon carinicauda | reverse complement strand
TAGGATCTGGAGAATGGAATAGGAAACACCTAAATAGCAGGAAATAAAATGGGAGAATGGGAAACTTCGAATCTGGGTCATTGGGTCAGATTTGATCAAGTATTTTTCTAGAGAATTCAGTTTGCATAAGTGTCCTACTGATTCCTCACACAATTAGGATCTGGGAAATGGAATAGGAAACACCTAAATAGCAGGAAACAAAATGGGAAGATGGGAAGCTTCGAATCTTGGTCATTGGGTCAGATCTGATCAAGTATTTTTCTAGAGAATTCAGTTTGCATAAGTGTCCTACTGATTCCTCACACAATTAGGATCTGGAGAATGGAATAGGCAACACCTAAATAGCAGGAAACAAAATGGAAGAATGGGAAACTTCGAATCTGGGTCATTGGCTCAGATCTGATCAAGTATTTTTCTAGAGAATTCAGTTTGCATAAGTGTCCTACTGATTCCTCACACAATTAGGATCTGGGAAATGGAATAGGAAACACCTAAATAGCAGGAAACAAAATGGGAAGATGGGAAGCTTCGAATCTTGGTCATTGGGTCAGATCTGATCAAGTATTTTTCTAGAGAATTCAGTTTGCATAAGTGTCCTACTGATTCCTCACACAATTAGGATCTGGAGAATGGAATAGGCAACACCTAAATAGCAGGAAACAAAATGGAAGAATGGGAAACTTCGAATCTGGGTCATTGGCTCAGATCTGATCAAGTATTTTTCTAGAGAATTCAGTTTGCATAAGTGTCCTACTGATTCCTCACACAATTAGGATCTGGAGAATGGAATAGGCAACACCTAAATAGCAGGAAACAAAATGGGAGAATGGGAAACTTCGAATCTGGGTCATTGGCTCAGATCTGATCAAGTATTTTTCTAGAGAATTCAGTTTGCATAAGTGTCCTACTGATTCCTCACACAATTAGGATCTGGAGAATGGAATAGGCAACACCTAAATAGCAGGAAACAAAATGGGGAAAATGGGAAACTTCGAATCTGGGTCATTGGGTCAGATTTGATCAAGTATTTTTCTAGAGAATTCAGTTTGCATAAGTGTCATACTGATTCCTCACACAATTAGGATCTGGAAAATGGAATAGGAAACACCTAAATAGCAGGAAACAAAATGAGAAAATGGGAAACTTCGAATCTGGGTCAGTGGGTCAGATTTAATCAAGTATTTTTCTTGATAAAATTAGCAGCAAAGACTGAAAAGCCTTTATGTCATGCATGCTGTAGATATCGATTATAATAAACTTAATCACGTAACTTTCATACACAAACACCTATATGGAAGACTGTATACCAGTCAAGGTCTCACATACTAGGTTGCTTTGCTGTGAGCGATCACTCAAAAATCTCCCACCATCACCTTGGTCATCGTGCCGATGAAAACTGGTCAAGCTCAACACGGACGTCTGAGGTCTTTACCTTGCCATAGACTAGAAACGGCTGCATTTATTATTGTTTTTAATTATATATATATATATATATATATATATATATATATATACATATACATATATATATATATATATATATATATATATACATACATACATACTTACATACATACATATATACATATAATGCTCATTATTAATTTTAGAAGCTGAATATACAACTGGAATCTAAAAATTAAAAAACACACGGTTGCATTTAGTATTGTTTTTGATTATATATATATATATATATATATATATATATATATAACACACACACACACACACACACATATATATATATATATATATATATATATATATAATGCTCATGATTACTTTTAAAAGCTGAATATATAAGTGGAATCTAAAAATTGAAACAAAGAAAAAAAAAACAGACATAATCAACAACAATAAAAAAAAATTGCCCTTTTTTATTTCCTCTCTTCTTCCAAAGCTTTCAAAGTAGCATCACCAGCTGAAGATTTCCTCTCGGTCGAAGGAGATGTGTCTAACCTTACGACCTGTAAACTTCCAGGACTCTTAAGAGGAAAATCCTGTTGTTGTCACCTCCCTCGTCAAAGTTTCATCAAAATATATATAGCATTGCCTCTTCTTCTTATTCTCCTTCTTCCTCTTCTTTTTTTCCTTTTTTTATTTCTTAACTTTAAGAACAGAGCTGCCTTTACGAATTATATATTTTTCATATGACCTTTCATATCCATTTATTTTGTGTTATATATAAAAATATTTCTTACATTCACAGCTTTATCATCTTCTGATCTAATTTCGCTGAAGTGTAAAACTCAATTATCCTCATACATTTGTTTCAAAAAGATTAATAAACTCAATAGGTTAAGTAATAGTTTTTCATAATTTTGGGGGGTGAGGGGGTGGAACAACACATATTCACATCCTTCACCTATTTGTATATATTGTTTTGATTAGCTCTTGAAGGACAACTCTTCTCAAACGATCTACGTAAAATGTTTCTAAACTTTAGCGAATTCAGGAAACAAAAATCCTTAATAATTCATAAAGAAAATGGACGATTTTGAGCTGAAAATTTTTTTCCACTTAACTTGAAATTTGATATTTCATTTGTCCGTTTTCACAAAATACATCTAAACTTTCTACAAACGATATTATTTAGCGAATTCAGATAACGAAAATCTTTAGTATTTAATGATGAAAATTTATGATTTTGAGAAGAATTTTTTTCCACTTCACATGAAATTTGGAATTACATTTGTCCGTTTGTACAAAATACAACATAATGATTTTTTTTTACCCACACACCTATATACCTTAATGATTTTTTTTTCTGAAAAAAAAAAAAATAGACTTTAAAGTTCTCGTGTTTGAAGCATTTGTCGATTCATAAAAATTCAATATCATTGAAGCTTTTGTTGACCTTTTTTTTTTTTAAATGTTCCTTTAATTTTCGCAAACATTAAATCCCGATGATTACTTTGGCGTGTTATAAGTCAGTTAATTTTTACTTTATCTTGATAAAAATATCTTACTGAATTCTCAGATGTATATCAAGAGTTCATCTTCCACTCTCCCTATATATATATATATATATATATATATATATATATATATATATAATATATATATATATATATATATATATATATTCCACAAGGCTCCACCAAATAACAAGATCTCCAAACCCACTCCAGAGACGATGTCCCTCTTCCAGGGCCTTCATCGGCTGCCCAACGCAGTTCACGCTGGAAGGCTTTTCCATCCTCCTCCCAATATCAAGTAATGAAAACTGCGATGGTTCTCGATTCCTTGCATCCTCTTGGAGTGGCTCTTTTCCAGGTCGTTCGCTGGGGTTTTCCTACGGATGCTGTCGCCCTGTTATAGTCCCACTCAAGATCTTGATCCCACTTTCCTTTCCAACGAAGTGCGAGGTCCCCGCTGCTGTGTTGACTTCGAAGTCGGATCCTCAGGGTCGTGACCATTCACCAAAGTGACTTAAAATGAGAGGCTGACAAATTGGTGACAGTCGATTGGTGTCCTTTTGCTTGGCGTGAACCAAAAAACCTTTCCTATTCCTGCCTGTCTCTTCCTGTCTCAGAATAATTCTACTACTATCTAATGTCGCATGAGGGTCTGCCCCTCTCTTTTATTCTTTCCCTGTACTTCCTTTCCCCCCCCCCCCTTTTTTTCCCTTCTCCTTTCCCATCCCAGGTACCTGCCCTCGGGCTATAAACTGGATTGTATCCAGGGGTACTTATCCTTTCCCCATATTCCCCACTTCCCTGTCCTCATCGTACTCGTACAGCTTAGCAAGTCATCATCATCATCATAATAATAATAATAATAATAATACGCTGGATCTGTTCCTGGATCCCCTTGGAGCTGTATTGTTAATCATCAGTAGATGTACTCTTGTTAAGGGCAATAATCTTCGTACACTTCCATCTCCACAAACTATTCTCTGATTCAGTCTTTGGCGTATGTAACAATCAATACAAATGGATGAACACGTGACTTCTGCCATCTTACGATAACACTTAATCTTTGTAGAGTGAAAACGAAAATATCCATCAATTGAAGTTTCATCCATTGACTCTATGCTTTCATCCGAGCTACATTGAGTAATAGAAATACACTTCAATGAAAAGGGTAGCAAAATGAGAATTTAATTATAAAATCAGAATAGTCGTGAAAAATTTAGATATTCTCAAAGTAATTATTGATAAATGACCTTGAAGAAAACATATTTTCTAAGTTTGTTATAATATATATATATATATATATATATATATATATATATATATATATATACAAACTTAAAACAACATCAACAAATTCAGCCGTTTCTAGTCCAGACAAAGGCCTCAGACATGTCCTTATTCATGTCTGGGGTTTGGCCAGTTTTCATCACCACGCTGGCCACTGCAGATCGTGATATATATATATATATATATATATATATATATACATATACACACACACATACATATATATATATATATATATATATATATACATTCATATATATATATATATATATATATGTATATACACAGGGAAAATGAAAATACGGAATATACACTTAAGTCCTGACTAGTTTAGTGATACTTCCTCAGAAAACTAGTCAGGACTTAAGTGTATATTCCGTATTTTCATTTTCCCTGTGGTTCTTCTGCATCTGAGCATCACGTTTTCCTGTGATTTTTACGCATATATACACACACATAATATCCCTTCCTCGTTTCTATTATATCTACCAACACGGCTATTGTCACGATGCCATCCATCAAAATAACCAAGCTATAACCGAATTACCTCAAAATGGAAACGAAGCATAACTTAACACCCGGATGAGTCCACTGTGATAGCGTCGCATTTCCTTGGAGACACGGCACCCGAGCAAGTCGGTAATTGGACAACCGTAGGAGGACGAGCTGAGAGCTTTGCCTCCGGGTCTATCTCTGAATGTAACTCCTTCGTTTGCTGGATGGGACAGCGATGGTAGTTACTCTTTGGTGGGGCTTATTTCAATAGACTTCTCTTCTATCCTCAGAGAGAGAGAGAGAGAGAGAGAGAGAGAGAGAGAGAGAGAGAGAGAGACGAACTGAATACTGTAGAGAGAGAGAGAGAGAGAGAGAGAGAGAGAGAGAGACGAACTAAATACTGTAGAGAGAGAGAGAGAGACATAGAGAGAGAGAGAGAGAGATAGAGAAAGACGAACTGAATACTGTAGAGAGAGAGAGAGAGAGAGAGAGAGAGAGAGAGAGAGAGAGACGAACTGAATACTGTAGAGAGAGAGAGGGAGAGAGAGAGGGAGAGAGAGAGAGAGAGAGAGAGACGAACTGAATACTGTAGAGAGAGAGAGGGAGAGAGAGAGGGAGAGAGAGAGAGAGAGAGAGAGAGAGAGAGAGAGAGAGACGAACTGAATACTGTATTACTTGTCTAATCGTATACTATCCCTTGACAAAACCCTCTTCATTGCTTCGATACTAGCTACCTACTACTACTACTACTACTACTACTACTACTACTACTACTACAATGAAGCAGTATCATCATTACAATCATTACGCACAAATTCTGTTATTATACCATGTAATGCACATTTTCTCGAAACATCAAATGCAAGTTTTGAGTACTCGTACGACCTTAAGAGTTGTCTCCCATCTTCGTATCTTAATACAGCTTCTCTTTCATATCTGTTGTATATAATTAATTCTATGTACAGATCTTATGTTAGTTATAAATTAACAATGGTGATATTAAATATGAATATATACCAAGGTAAAAAAAGTATAGTTTTGCAAAATAGTAAAAAAAAAACAATCATAATGATTACAAATCTCTAGAATTAGCAATAGTTAATAAAATGCTAACCCCATTAAAATAATCGCAATACCAGTAATATAACTCAAGCTATGAGTTCCACTGTATGGAATATATGTAAAAACATTATAAACCCCTAAAACCTTTTCAATGTTTAGCTCGAAGTTTAATTATCTAAAATTGGCTTTAAGGATTCAATTAAGAGAATTTCTGCAATTCGAATTACATATTGATAATTTCCTCTACACACAAAAAAGAAAATTCTCCCAAGTTTAATGTTCATTACAGATGCTCATTTAGTACTCCCTCTGTAATAAACAGGTAAACTTACAAGAATTTTCCAATATGTTTAAAGGAAATTGTCAATCTGGAATTCGAATTGCAGAAAATCTCTTAATTAAATCCTTAAAGCCAATTTTAGATTATTAAACTTCGAGCTAAACATTGAAAAGGTTTTAGGGGTTTATAATGTTTTTACATATATTCCATGCAGTGGAACTCATAGCTTTAGTTATATTACTAGTATTGCGATTATTTTAATGGGGTTAGCATTTTATTAACTATTGCTAATTCTAGAGATTTGTAATCATTACGATTTTTTTTTTTGCTTACTATTTTGCAAAACTATACTTTTTTACCTTGGTATATATTCATATTTAATATCACCATTGTTAATTTATAACTAACTTAAGATCTGTACACAGAATTAATTATATACAGCAGATATGAAAGAGAAACTATATTAAGATACGAAAATGGGAGACAACTCTTAAGGTCGTACGAGAACTCAAAACTTGCATTTGAGTTTTCCGTTGAGGTCACGTGTTCTAGTTATTTAAAATGCTTTTTTAGTATATTCCATATATCAGAACTCATAGACTGAGCTGTATTATTGGCATTACGATATTTTATTGTATTTCAATGATTTTGGCAATATATTAACTGTAACTAGTTTTGGAGTTTTGTTCTCATTATGAAAACATTTTCTTAACCTACGATGTTGTAAAACCTTGCCTTTTTATAGCTTCACTTTGTATATATACTTATCAGAATTGTTAATGTAAATGCAGATAAGAATCGATATTTATCCGAAATATTCATGTAGGAATGGAAACATGGGTTCTATTGTTAAGGGTCATAGAATTTCTCATTCTGTGACCATTTCCAAGAGGGACTCCACTAGCAGAATTAAGAGTATCCAAGAGATATTGAAGATAAGCCTGGAATGAGATACGGGGATGGCAGACGATACGAGAAATCTAAACTTAATTCGGTGTTACTAGAAAAAATGTTTATTATATGAAGACCACTATTATTATCATTATTGAAAATGCCGATATTTTCTTAAAGGCAAAGTCAATTGAACCCTTTTAATAATAGGAGAAATATACAAAAATACATTTCGTAAAGAGTGATTGAATAAAATCAAGTCAATTGAACCCTTCTAATAATAGAAGAAATATACAAAAATACAATTCGTAAAGAGTGATTGAATAAAATCAAGTCAATTGAACCCTTCTAGTAATAGAAGAAATATACAAAAATACAATTCGTAAAGAGTGAACTGAATAAAATCAAGTCAATTGAACCCTTCTAATAATAGAAGAAATATACAAAAATACAATTCGTAAAGAGTGAACTGAATAAAATCAAGTCAATTGAACCTTTCTAATAATAGAAAAAATATACAAAAATACAATTCGTAAAGAGTGAACTGAATAAAATCAAGTCAATTGAACCCTTCTAATAATAGAAGAAATATACAAAAATACAATTCGTAAAGAGTGAACTGAATAAAATCAAGTCAATTGAACCCTTCTAGTAATAGAAGAAATATACAAAAATACAATTCGTAAAGAGTGAAGTGAATAAAATCAAGTCAATTGAACCCTTCTAATAATAGAAGAAATATACAAAAATACAATTCGTAAAGAGTGAAGTGAATAAAATCAAGTCAATTGAACCCTTCTAATAATAGAAGAAATATACAAAAATACAATTCGTAAAGAGTAATTGAATAAAATCAAGTCAATTGAACCCTTCTAATAATAGAAGAAATATACAAAAATACAATTCGTAAAGAGTGAACTGAATAAAATCAAGTTAATTGAACTCTTCTAATAATAGAAGAAATATACAAAAATACAATTCGTAAAGAGTGAACTGAATAAAATCAAGTCAATTGAACTCTTCTAATAATAGAAGAAATATACATAAATACAATTCGTAAAGAGTGAACTGAATAAAATCAAGTCAATTGAACCCTTCTAATAATAGATGAAATATACAAAAATACAATTCGTAAAGAGTGAACTGAATAAAATCAAGTCAATTGAACCCTTCTAATAATAGAAGAAATATACAAAAATACAATTCGTAAAGAGTAATTGAATAAAATCAAGTCAATTGAACCCTTCTAATAATAGAAGAAATATACAAAAATACAATTCGTAAAGAGTGAACTGAATAAAATCAAGTTAATTGAACTCTTCTAATAATAGATGAAATATACAAAAATACAATTCGTAAAGAGTGAACTGAATAAAATCAAGTCAATTGAACCTTTCTAATAATAGAAGAAATATACAAAAATACAATTCGTAAAGAGTGAACTGACTTAAAAATCTTATAGGGAAAAAACTTCTAGCGCGTTGAAAAAGTGTATTACAAAAATACAATTCGTAAAGAGTGAACTGAATAAAATCTTATAAGGAAAAAACTTCTAGCGCGTTGAAAAAGTGTATTACAAAAATACAATTCGTAAAGAGTGAACTGAATAAAATCTTATAAGGAAAAAACTTCTAGCGCGTTGAAAAAGTGTATTACAAAAATACAATTCGTAAAGAGTGAACTGAATAAAATCTTATAAGGAAAAAACTTCTAGCGCGTTGAAAAAGTGTATTACAAAAATACAATTCGTAAAGAGTGAACTGAATAAAATCTTATAAGGAAAAAACTTCTAGCGCGTTGAAAAAGTGTATTACAAAAATACAATTCGTAAAGAGTGAACTGAATAAAATCTTATAAGGAAAAAACTTCTAGCGCGTTGAAAAAGTGTATTACAAAAATACAATTCGTAAAGAGTGAACTGAATAAAATCTTATAAGGAAAAAACTTCTAGCGCGTTGAAAAAGTGTATTACAAAAATACAATTCGTAAAGAGTGAACTGAATAAAATCTTATAAGGAAAAAACTTCTAGCGCGTTGAAAAAGTGTATTACAAAAATACAATTCGTAAAGAGTGAACTGAATAAAATCTTATAAGGAAAAAACTTCTAGCGCGTTGAAAAAGTGTATTACAAAAATACAATTCGTAAAGAGTGAACTGAATAAAATCTTATAAGGAAAAAACTTCTAGCGCGTTGAAAAAGTGTATTACAAAAATACAATTCGTAAAGAGTGAACTGAATAAAATCTTATAAGGAAAAAACTTCTAGCGCGTTGAAAAAGTGTATTACAAAAATACAATTCGTAAAGAGTGAACTGAATAAAATCTTATAAGGAAAAAACTTCTAGCGCGTTGAAAAAGTGTATTTAACGTAAACGCCATTTCCACGCCAGAAGCCGTAAACTGAAACTGTGCAGAGAAAAGAGCTTTACTGATTCCTTGTCTTATACAAAGGTTGTGTTTCTCATGGATACTGTCTGTTTAAAGTAGATGTTTTGCTATCAGAACGACCACATAGGAGACTTAGATGTGCCAATGTAAGGGTCTCTCTCTCTCTCTCTCTCTCTCTCTCTCTCTCTCTCTCTCTCTCTCTCTCTCTCTCTCTCTCTCATCAAAAACCTTGATCAGTGTGGAATATATTTTTGATTAATTCCTAAAAATATGAAAATAAAAAAACAAGTGATTCTATCTCTGTAAATCATTCGTTAAACAATAACCACGATTAGAAAAAATATAACTATTATCTTACTACTGATAACTTAAACAATTACAACTCTTTCTCCCCTCAAAGGAGAGATAACCTATGATAGTGATTATACATACATACATATACCAAGGCACTTCCCCCAATTTTGGGTGGTAGCCGACATCAACAAAGAAACAAAAACAAAAAGGGGACCTCTACTCTCTACGTTTCTCCCAGCCTGACAAGGGACTCAACCGAGTTCAGCTGTGAAGATTGATAATTGTATTATTGTGGTAATGGCATTAAAAAATAGTGACGTGTACGGATGTTTGTTCTTTCTTGATTGGCCAGAGCACCAGACACCCGTTAAGATATAACCACTAGAGACTTATTGGGCTTTTGACTGGCCAGATAGTACTACATTGGATCCTTCTCTCTGGTTACGTTCATTTTCCCTTTGCCTATACACTCACACACCGAATAGTCTGGCTTATTCTTTACATATTCTCCTCTGTCCTCATACACCTGAAAACACTGAGATTACCAAACAATTCTTCTTACTGCACTGTAATTGTTCAGTGGCCACTTTCCTCTTTGTAAGGGTAAAAGAGACTCTTTAGCTATGGTAAGCAGCTCTTCTAGGAGAAGGACACTCCAAAATTAAACCATTGTTCTCTAATCTAAAGTAGTGCCATAGCCTCTGTACCATGGTCTTCCACTGTATTGGGTTAGAGTTCTCTTGCTTGAGGGTACACTCGGGCACACTGTTCTATCTTATATCTGAAATCTCTTCCTCTTGTTTTGTTAAAGTTTTTTATAGTTTATAAAGTGATATCTATTTTAATATCGTTGCTCTTAAAAATTTTATTTTTCCTTGTTCCCTTTCCTCACTGAGCTATTTTCCCTGTTGGAGCCCCTGGGCTTATAGCATCCTGCTTTTCCAACTAGGGTTGTAGCTTAGCAAGTAATAATAATAATAATAATAATAATAATAATAATAATAATAATAATAATAAAAGGAAATACTAATGAATGTCTATAAGATTAATTCAGGATCTACATTCCATAATATATCGTTTCAAATCTGCTAGATATAATATGGATATTCTAGTAAATGATACCGAGTTTAGTGTATATATACATGCATACATACATACATACATATATATATATATATATATATATATATATATATACCTGTATATATATACATATATATAATGTATATATATATATATACATATATATACATTATATATATATATATATATATATATATATATATATATATACATATACACATAGGTTTTATATATGTATATATATATATATATATACTGTATATATATATATATATATATATATATATATATACATATATATATATATATATATATATATATATATATATATATATATTATAGTCATCATCTCCTCCTACGCCTATTGACGCAAATGGTCTCGATTAGATTTTGTTAGTCGTCTCTATCTTCAGCCTTTAATTCAATACTTCTCCATTCATCATCTCCTACTTCACGCTTCATAGTCCTCAGCTATGTAGGTCTGGGTCTTCCAACTCTCCTAGTGCCTTGGAGAGCCCAGCTGAACGTTTGGTGAACTAATCTCTATTGGGGAGTGTGAAGAGCATGCCCAAACCATCTCCATCTACCCCTGGTCATGATCTCATCCACATATGGCACTCGAATAATCTCTCTTATAGTTTCATTTCCAAATCCTGTCCTGCCATTTAACTCCCTATATCCTTTTGAGGGCTTTGTTCTGAAGTATACTAAATCTATTGGAGATTCTTAGATTGTCATACCATGCATGAGTCACGTCCATAGAGTAACACCGATCTCACTAAACTGATATATAGTCTGATTTTTATATGTAATTTCAGGCGATTTGATTTTCCAAATTTTACTTAACCTAGTCATTGTCTGATTTGCTTTTTTTCAATCTTTCACTAAACTCTAATTTTAAAGACCCTGTATTGGAGACCAGAGTCCCTAAATACTTGAATGATTCTACCTCATTAACCCTTTCTCCTTCCAATGATATTTCATTTTCCATTGTATCCTCCGTTTTCATCATCTCTGTCTTTGTTCTATTTATCTTCAGCCCAACCTCGTGTGATATTTCATGCATTCTGATAAGCAAACATTGCAATACGGTGTTCTTCTAACAAGGGCAGCGTCCTCAGCATACTCTAGGTCTGCTGAACTCCTATCACCAATCCATTCCAATCCCTTTCCACCATCTCTGACTGTTCTACGCATCATGAACTCCATGATAAGGATAAACAACATAGGTGACAGCACATTCCCTTGGAGTACTACGCTGTTCACGGAAATTTATTTGATAAGACTCCATTAACATTAAATTTGCACTTGCTATGCTCATATGAAGAGACTTAATCAAATTTACATATTTAAGAAGAATTCCATAATAACGCAGGACTCTCCTCAGAATTTGCCGGTGCACGATATCAAATGCTTTTTCATAGTCCACAAATGCTATCAAAAGGGGATTTCTATATTATACGCATCGCTGTACATGTCTCAAAAGGAAAATTTGGTCAGTACATATGTATATACTGTATATACATATATATATATATATATATATATATATATATATATATATATATATATATATATATATATATATATATATATATACACACACACACACTTATAATGTACATATACATATACATTTATATGTACATATATATATATATACATTATATATATATATATATATATATATATATATATATATATATATATATATATATATATTCTAATTGAAAGTTGAATCCCTTGTTTCTAACTGTGTTACAAAATGCTTTTATGATTTTCTGTAATTATTCAGGACTAT
>NC_090733.1:130695145-130696502 GCF_036898095.1 Palaemon carinicauda | reverse complement strand
CTAATGGCATATACTTAATTATTATTATTATTTGCTAAGCTACAGCCCTAGTTGGAAAAGCAGGATGCTATAAGCCCAGGGGCTCCAACATGGAAAATAGCTCAGTGAGGGAAGGAAACGAAACAAATAAATTATTTTAAGAAGAGCAACAACATTAAAATAAATATCCTATATAAATTATAAAAATTTTAACAAAACAAGCGGATGAGAATTAAGATAGAATAGTGTGCCCGAGTGCACTCTCAAGCAAGAGAACTCTAACCCAAGACAGTGGAAGACCATGGTGTAGGCAAGAGGAAAATAAACCGTAACCAGAGAGAAGGATCCAATATACTTCTGTCTGGCCAGTCAAGAGACGCCATAACTCTCTAGCGGTAGTATCTCAACGGGTGGCTGGTGCCCAGGCCAACATACTACCTATTCATGTAAGTCCACGAATTCAATCTGTGAGTGATTAGTCTTTTACTTAAGTTTATAGATTTTTATAAAATTATTATGTTAAATAGACTGCCTACATTATTTTCATGTCAAGGTCAAATACATTTGGTATTTAGAGATCTCTTGCTTGAGGGTACACTCGGGCCCACTATTCTATCTTTGTTTTTCGTTCTCTTGTTATTTTAAAGTTTTTATATTTCATAGATGAAAGATTTACTTTCATTTCATTATTATTCTTGAACTTCTCCTGTAGTTTTTCTGTATATCCTTTCCTCACTGGGCTATTTTTCCCTGATGGAGCCCTTGTGCTTATAGCATCCTGCTTTTCCAATTAGGGTTGTAGTTTAGCAAATAATAATAATAATAATAATAATAATAATAATAATAATAATAATAATATCAACGAACAATGTGTTATAAATAAACAAACATACTTACATATATATATATTATATACATATATATATATATATATATATATACATGTATATATATATATATATATATATATATATATATATATATTCGTTATGTTTACACTTTTTCTTTAGAGTATATATAATCCATCAGGCAAGTAAAGGTAACGTAAGAATTAAAAGCACACAGCTTCCTTTGTCTTCCTTACGTCTTCTTGACTTGCCTAATGGACTGTTAACATAACTGCTGAGACACAAGGATGTTAATCACGAAGATTCACAACATGAGTAAATATATATATATATATATATATATATATATATATATATATATATATATACATATATATATACATATATATATATTATATATATATATATATATATCTATAGTATATATTTTATACAAGCTTGAACTAGCATCTCTGAGTATATACGCTATATACAGTATACATAATTCACTGTATATCAGCTATATACATAGACATTGCAAGAAGATGTGA
>NC_090733.1:130675145-130680145 GCF_036898095.1 Palaemon carinicauda | reverse complement strand
ATTTAGAAGAGGCAGAAACTGTTACGACAAAATTTTCATTTTGAAACATGTTGTACAGCAATGCGTAGAATGTAGAAATCAACCTTTGATGGTATTTCTGTACTATGAAAAAGCCTTTGATAGCGTATACTGGCCAATTTTGTGGACAGTCCTGCGTTATTATGGAATTCCTCTTAAATATGAAAATTTGATTAAGTCTGTTCATGAGCATAGCAAGTGCAAAGTTAATGTTAGTGGAGTCTCTTCAAATGAACTTCCAGTGAACAGCAGAGTACTCCAAGGGAATGAGTTGTCGCCTATGTTGTTTATCCTAATCATGCATTTTGTAAAGCGTAGAACAGTCGGAGATGGTGGAGAAGGATTGGATTGGATTGGTAATAGGAAATTAGCTGATCTACAGTATGCCGATGATGCTGTCCTTATTAACAGAACACCACAGGATTTGCAATGCTTGCTTAATAGGATGCATGAAATATCACACGAGGTTGGGCTCAAAATAAATAGAAGAAAGACAGATGATGATAACGGAATATGTAATGGAAGATGTAATATCACTAGAAGGAGAAATGATTAATGAGGTAGAATCATATAAGAATTTAGGCACTATGATCTTCAATAAAGGGTCATTAAAATTGGAGTTTAGTGAAAGATTATAAAAACAAAACAGACAATGGGTAGGTTGAGTAATATTTGGAAATCAAATTGTCTAAAATTACATATAAATATCAAACTATATATCATTTTAGTGAGATCTGTGTTACTGTATTGCCATGAGTCGTGGTATGACAATGAAACAATCTCAAAAAGATTTAGCTTATTTGAGAACAAAGCCTTCAAAAGAATATTGGGAGTGAAATGGCAGGACAGGATTAGAAATGAAACAATAAGAGAGATTATTCGAGTGCTATATGTGGATGAGGTCATGGTGAGGGGTAGATGGAGATGGTTTGGGCGTGCTCTACGCACTCCCCAAAAGAGATTAACTTACCAAACGTTTAACTGGGCTCCACAAGACACTAGAAGAGTTGGAGGACCCAGGCCTACGCTGACGAACATGAAACGCGAAGTAGATGGTGAATGGAGAAATTTTTATTTAAAAGCTCAAGATAAGAGACGACTGGCGAAATATATTGCGTCAATAGGCGTAGGAAAATATAATGATATATATATATATATATATATATATATATATATATATATATATATATATATATATATATACATATATATATACACACACACACACATATATATATATATATATATATATATATATATATATATGTATATGTATATGTTTCTCTATATGACCAAAGACCTTTATAACAGACGTTTAATTACACTTTTGAGTAAACAATTTTTTTCAATAAATTCATGATATAGATTAGAATAAACCTCAAGTTCTATATAGTAAATGATATGGTAAATTATCATCATAAGAATTATGATAAATGAAGTTAAAATAATTGAAATAATACAAAATAAAAGCATTCATAATGAAAGAAATAGTTTTCCCGGCAGTGACAATATAAGAATAGTAATAAATACCAACATTATACGTAGAATGGCAACAAACCAGTAGGAAAGATAAGCGTTAGCTTCTTCTATAAGGAAAAAATATGAAAATGAGAATCCTTTTAAAATAATCAAATACCTAAACCCAAAATGTGCTTAAGAATGAATAAAATGATCTTTCTATTACAAGTAAAATTAAATTTAGCAAACAACAAATCTAAGAAAAATAAAATAAAATTTAACAGTAAATTTAAATATGAATAACTAAGAAGATGATACAATTTCTTAATTCTAATTCAAAAAAGAAGATTTTTAAGTTTTACAAAATTAAAATTTACTATTATTGATAAAAAAAATATAATTTAAATTTGAAAGTCGTTTACCCAAAATGTAAAAAATATATGATAAAGTCAAAACATATATAAATAAAAAAAAAATTAACAGAAATAAAATTTTCTAAACCTGAAACTTAATGAAAATATATTCAAGCCATTTTCATGAATAGTACTGCCACCCTATAGTGACGAAAACTAATAAATAAAGCAAATTTAGTCACCAAAACATTTTTACATTAAATCAAATATAACTCACATTATCAATGTAGAATAACTTCAGAATCATAATAAACTCCAAATATTTAGATAGTTGAAAAAAAAATTCCATTCACCGGTATGTAATTTTTTTTATGAAATTAGGAATGGGAAATAAGATTAGGAAAAAAAAGAAATTTTGAGAAACTGAAAATTAAAATAAAATAACTTTCTTCTAATGCAAAAAAATACCAACAAACAATTTACAAAATAACATATTTCGATTTCAAGAACAAAGTTAGCATTCCCCCGCCCCCCTCCCCCCCAAAAAAATTAGAATTCTAAAACAGTAATTAAGGTAACTGGAGATTAAAAAATATATATATTTTATTAATCTATAATCGTTAGCACTACACAATTGCATTTCTAGTGTGATAAAGTTAATATATTGCAAAAATCTAAGTTTGCGCGTGATTTTGAGGTGGATGATGGCACAGGGAGAAATGGTCCCGAGTAAAAGGAAGTCAAAAGTGGAGAGAAATGTGTTGGACAGGATCTGCCAAAGGGCATCACCTATCCTCGTGCATCTAGCCCTCACCCGCTCCCTATCCCCTCCGGCTGAAATGCGAGCAACGACCATCCCAACAATTTTTACTGAGAGAGAGAGAGAGAGAGAGAGAGAGAGAGAGAGAGAGAGAGAGAGAGAGAGAGACTTGAATGCATGTGGATGAACTCCACCAAATTTAAAAAATGGAATCCCATCACCTACGAGTAAAATCTCTCTCTCTCTCTCTCTCTCTCTCTCTCTCTCTCTCTCTCTCTCTCTCTCTCTCTCTAAAATAGGGGAAATTCCTTTTTTAACAGATTCTTTGATTTGGTATTGGTTAGTTCCTCAGCATGGCAGTGTAATTTTTTTTTGTATATTTTGATAATTCTATTATTATAACAAATATAATTCTAAGTCTAGGTTTGAGCATGCTCTTCGCACTCCCCAAGAGAGATTAGTTCACCAAACGTTCAGATGAACTCCACAAGGCACTAAAAGAGTTGGAAGACCCAGGTCTACATGGCTGAGGACTATGAAGCGCAAAGTAGGAGATGATAAATGAAGAAGTATTGAATTAAAAGCTCAAAACAGAGAAAACTGGCGAAATCTAACCGAGGCCCTTTGCATCAATAGGCGTAGGAGGAGATGATGATGAGGATGATTTTATAACCATTACATAATCAAAGATTTTCATCAGCATTATAAAAAAAAAATCTGACAATCTGGCCTTAGGAAGATCTAAATAAATTTCATAGGTAAATGTGTGAAAATCATAAAAATTGAAGACATGCCCGCAAAATTTTTCGCTCCATATAAGAATAAACTTTTCCTGGATTATCAGCTAAGCCAAACCTTGATTTGAGTAAATAAAAATCTTCATCTACGATAGGTGAAAAACAGTTTTAGATTCCCATATTAAATAATATAAGTGATAAAACAATAATCTTTCTGCATATCATAGAAACATTATAAAATTTTAAAATAAAATAAAATCGAATCAAAATACCTATAAGAATTTATTTAAAATCAACCATTTAGGATTCATAAAAAGAATAATACTTCCACATTTCAAGTCATGCATTGAGAAAAGGGGACTTCCCCCTTTACATAATAACATTTCAATACTTTAACAATCCATCAGTACTGTTCACCCATGGAAATCTTTATAAAGATTTTGAAGGCCGCTCATGAATGACACAGGCAAGAAGGGACCGTAACATTGCCCTATCAAACAGGAAAATGCCCTAGACTTACCATATATACATATGATCAGCGCCCAAGCCTCCTCTTCACCCAAGCTATGACCAGGGAGGGCCAGGCAATGGCTACTGACTCAGCAGATAGACCAATAGGCTCCCCCTAATCCCCCATCCTTGGCTCACAAGGATGATGAGGTTGCAGCGACCAAAGAAACAAAGAGTCTGAGCAGGGCTCGAACACCAGTCTGGCGATCAACAGTCAGGGATGTTACCATTGGCCACCACAACCATGTATTAAAAAATAACTCTACCTTTTCCTGTCTGCTTCATCAATAAACTTGGACACTTACATAAACAAGATAATTGATAGCTTAACTAATTAATGCGAGTTAGCCTTGGGTTCGACCCTCCGCAGATTTCCGGAGGTAGACGGCAATCTCTACCTTCAGCTCAAATTGGATCGGAGGCCCGACCGACCCCTTGCGGCACTGAGATGCGTTACGGAAAAACATTTCGCATTCCTTCGGCAAAGAGCGAAGGCCTCCTCCAAGCCAGAGTCAATACAGATATGACTCTGCTCCCGGCCTTTGCCTAATGGTCTCTCATACGCTTCATTAAGATCTGATTGGCAATTATCAGCTACTCACTTTCCTTTCTCACCTTACTTTCAGCTTTCCGTGTACTTGTTAATGGGTGATTAAGGGTATTTTTCTCCTGTTTAGTAAAATATATTTCGTCGTCGTGCTGATTTTCATTAATATGTTAACTGTTAAGATTTTCGAATGAAATTTTATTATGATCTTCTGTCTTCTTTCTCACCATTATTATTACATTAAGGGGGCGGTTGCCTGATTCACCCTCTCTAATGCTTTCTATCAAAGGCATCCTCTTCCACCAAACCTCTTCTCTCCATGTTCTTTTGTAGTGTTGTTTAAATCAAATATACGAGTAACTTGATATAACAAGATAATTCATTCCCTCTCTCTCTCTCTCTCTCTCTCTCTCTCTCTCTCTCTCTCTCTCTCTCTCTGCATGTGGCCCTTCACTAACATATGATTGTATTCAATGATAAAGAAAAGGCAACTAAACGTAAGACATGACCATTCTCCTTTTCCAATTTAGACCCTGAAAGGACACAGTGAAACTAAGCATGATATATCGGAAATTAATTCCTAATTTGAAATTGATTATTCTGGCAAGAAGAAAATT
>NC_090733.1:130662645-130670145 GCF_036898095.1 Palaemon carinicauda | reverse complement strand
ATTGAGCTCTTGTATATAAAGGAGAGTGTTCTATAATAAACTCACTCAGTTGCTTTCATCCTGTCTTTGAGTCACAACCTTCACTCGGCCCGTCACATTGGTGACCCCGGAGTGACCAATGTGACGGGCTGAGAGAAGGTTGTGACTCAAAGACAGGATGAAAGCAACTGAGTGAGTTTATTATAGAACACTCTCCTTTATATACAAAAGCTCAATGCAACAGGAAATTTCATGTTCAAAATCGACACCATTACCGTGAGAAAAACAGGCATGTTTATTCAGGTTCTTTTTAGTGCGAGGGAAGAGCGAAGATACAAGCATAATATTATCACAAAATGAACTATGTACGATCGTGTGACACACGGTTGGTACAATACTTACATTATTGTAAAGAATACATTAATATCTAGTGTAAACTAGTTTTCACTAGCTTTATAAGCCTATACGAATAATGATCATAATATTCTCTAGTTAACTCTAATAGTCAGGCCTTCATCATGAGGCACAATACTATACAGTATTCTAGATGTTTTATTACAGCTGTGACCAAGTTGTAGAATGATCTTCCTAATCCGGTACTTAAATCGGTAACTCCAAAAGTTCGAACTTGCAGCAAATGTTTTCATGTTGAACAGACTGATATAAGTCTTTTTAAAACTTATATATGAACATCTGTTTTGATGTTGTTACTGGTTTTAAAATATTTTATTAATTTCTCATATCGTTTATTCAATTTCTTGTTTCCTTTACTCACTGGGCTTTTTTCCCTGTTGGAGCCCTTGGGCTTATAGCATCTTACTTTTCTAACTAGGGTTCTAGCCTAGCTAATAATAATAATAATAATAATAATAATAATAAATTACTTCCTCATAAGATAACACAATTTTAAACTTGAGATCAGTGTTCTTCCATAAAAGAAATAATTTATAGAAACGTTTCAATAGGTCTTCCCCTGTACATTGTAACTAATGGGATATTATGAATACCTTCACTAAACTTTATCTGGTCAAAGTTTGTGAAAAAAAAAAATCCCTACGTATAATAAATCTATCCAGATTCAGAACATATTCCCCATCCTATAACTGATGAAGTTTTACAATGGAGGAAAAACATTTTCTACCTTTTGATAAAATATTTCCAGTTATCTTTAAATTCAGTACAAAATAGCTAGCTAAAATACCATTCTTTATGAATTTTCTTGATTATATAAATTGCTTTGTTTTATGTATCATGATAATTTTTCATAGTTTTAAGATTATTTCATCCACGTTTAACATAACGCACTTCTTTGCCCAATAGGTAGTCTCCTCTTAACCTTGTAATTTTTTTTTCCTTTTTTTTTGCCTGGTAATGCACTTTCCCATGTCCCTTCCTCAATAAACTCTAATTCCAATTTAATATTCAAGAAAAAAACACTAAAATGTAATTGAAATCCCGATGACATATCCTGAGAAAAATGGCCTTTCCCTGGTAAAAAAACAAAGAAAAAAAAACTGGTAGGAAAAAAAACAACATTGTATCATGGCATCATCATTCAGGCCTTTGAAACCAGAAGCCCAGGGATTTACAAGATTACATATTTTGCCAGGACGATGCTTGGACCAGTCACGAAGGCATGTCGGGGTGTAGTTTATTTTCATACTTGAATAATTTTTCACATGCAAAAAAAAAAAAAAAAAAAAAAAAAAAAAAAAAAAAAAAGTAGAAGAATCCTTATTCTTATAATTTTTCAACTATATCAATATCTCTGCATACAATAAATTACATCTTAAAATACACTGGTAAGTAAAAATATACTTTATATTTGATGTAATTTTAAAAATCACTGTTATTCAACACATGCTAACATGCATATGCATCAATCAGGAAAGTTTTAGGATTTACAAAACCAAATCCCACTGAATGCAATGGGCAAATGTAAATAAAATAAAATAACAGGGAAGAGAAAAACAAATAAAGAAAGTCATTCAAGCGGACAAAATTATAAAATGTCAACATACATAAATCCTGTTATACACAATTGAATGTGCTATCTGTAACAAAGACAGTTTATTTATAATGAGAAAAAATCCCAAACTAGAAAAACGGACAGAAACAATGTCCACACACAAACACACACACTCACACATACATATACATATATATATATATATATATATATATATATATATAGATATAGATATATATATATATATATATATATATATATATATATATATATATATGCATATATATATATACTGTATATATATATATATATATATACATACTGTATATGTATGTATATATATATATGCATATATATATATATATATATATATATATATATATATATATATATCTTTTTTACAGGTTTGAGGTTTAAAGGCCGCTCATAAATGGCAGAGGCAAGGGACAGTGACATTGCCCTATCAAGCAGGACAATGCCCTAGAGACTGACCATATATACATATATGATCAGCGCCCAAGACCCCTCTCCACCCAAGCTAGGACAAAGGGGGGCCAGGCAGATAGAACTTTAGGCTCCCCCAAACCCCCTACCCTTAGCTCACAAGGATGGTAAAGTTGCAGCGACCAAAGTAACTAAAGAGTTTGAGTGGGACTCGAACCCCAGTCTGGCGTTCACCAGTCAGGGACGTTACCATGCCGGCCACCATAATTAAATGCGTTATTTATGACATATTAGTTTACATTAAGTAACGCAAAATCCCAAGCAAGAAAATCAGAGAGAAACATATCTGACAATTCAATGGCAATATTTCCTAAATATTACAGACAGTACACTTAGCAGGAAAAAAAAAAAGCTCTACTGAAGCTTATCCTCGAAGTAGGAGTGTCATCACCGAGAAATTTCCAAAAAAGTCCTTCTAAAAGTTTTAACCGTATTAAACAAAAATACTCTTAACACAGTTGAAAATACCAAAATTGCAAGATCCTCATTCCTGTGTAAAAAGTTATCCTAGTGTAACAAGTTTCCTAGGTTTTACATCATTTGTGATCCTACATATTTTATACCTTTATCTTTAAAGAATTCAGTTTCTCGCTATTTTAGTCTTTTGCTATAACATATATGTAAAATTTCACCATCAGGATTTTGATGTTTAGTGCTAAATGTGAAAATACGGAACAATCTTTCAGTAAGATAAGAATCAGAAAAAAAAAATTCCTCGAAATAATGTATAAAATCCACAGATAGTTGAGAAAACTAATGGAATCTCTCAGAGAGTTGACTGAAAATAATGGTAAAACAGGTCCTCAGGTGTGTTCTAGCGCTCTCAAAAATAAACAACGTGGTTATTCAAACAGACATTGAAGCAATTTTTAAAGCATTAAAACCAAAAAAGTTTTAGAATTTGATGTCCTGGATATTTGGCTAATGCATACCATCTTCATTAAACCAACTACCTAATGATCTTGGTCAGAAAATTAAATCATAATAAAACAAGTACGGGAGTAGACAGTATGTCAATGTTTACTATTCAAAATAAGTTCTAATTATCATTGGTTAATAGAAAGTTGAAGTCACAGAAGAAATTTCGCCTAGAATCTAATTCAAATTAAATTATATTAACATTTTCTCCATCTTTCTAAACTTTTATGGACTATATCAACTAGCTGCTAAATAACTCTAATATGTATAAAAATATAAATTAATTGATTAATTTTTCAAAAATATTTATAAAAAGCTACAAGTATTTGCGTAAAATGGACAATTCCGATAGACTTGATAGAGAAGATATTCAAGAGAGATTCACATTTCTAGTTAACAATGAACAAGAACACCATAAAATTGTGCTCATGTGAAGAATTTTCTAGCCAATATAGTGACTATTTTATCTCAACGAACCTGGAATATATTACTTCAGTTGATATTAGATTTCATAACAACATTTACTTTTATGGCCGTTCTGGAAATTATCCCCTTAAGGTAATCTCTCTCTCTCTCTCTCTCTCTCTCTCTCTCTCTCTCTCTCTCTCTCTCTCTCTCTCGCTTCCTTAGGTTTAAGGTTTAAAGGCCGCTCATGAATAGCAGAGGCAATGGACAGTGACATTGCCCTATCAAGCAGGACAATACCATAGAGACTGACCACATATACATATGATCAGCACCCAAGGCCCACCCCCACCCCCCTCCACCCAAGCTAGGACTAAGGAGGGTCAGGCAATAGCTACTGATGACTCAGCAGATAGACCTATAGGCTCCCTCAAACCCTACCTTCTTACTCACAAGGATAGTGAGGTTGCAGAGACCAACCAAAGAAACTAACGAGTATGAGCGGGACTGGAACCCCAGTCTGTTGTTCCTCAGTCAGGGACGTTATTGCATCGGCCATCACAACCCAAAGGAAATCTAGATATCGTAAGATGCAATGCATTTCTAGATCCTAAACAAACTTCCTTCAATAAACTATGAGGGAATAATATTCTTTCCGGTGTTCACTGATCACACAATCAGAATTCGCTAAACAAAGTATACGGTTTGTTTCACGTTAATTACTTCGTTCTTTTTCTCCGTCTTACTTTACACTTCCACTTACAACTATAACCCTCACAGCATGTTTAATTTCAACCGGAAATACTTTGTCATGTGAAAGAAAACAGAAAACAGAATAAGAAGTTCAGGAAAAAAGAAATTATAAAAACTAAACTTTCTACTTTGACACGACTGACTGAGCCAGACACCAACTATATGATAGGAAAAGATACGTTTTTATTTTTGGACATTAAAAATAGATTGTGGCTTAATATTTGAAAGTATGGCAGGCAGGCGTATTGTTATATATATATATATATATATATATATATATATATATATATATATATATATATATATATATAATATATATATATATATATATATATATATATATATATATATATATATATATATATATTATATATATATACATATATATTGAAAACTTACAACAGCATGCACCACATTAGTAAAAAGCACAAATCAAGAAACTAGAAATATATGATGAGCATAAAACAAGAGCATGTTTAATTTCATCCGAAAATACTTTGTCATGTGAAGGAAAACAGAATAAGAAGTTCACGAAAAAGAAATTATAAAAGCTAAAGTTTTTACTTTGACACGACTGATTGAGCCAGACACGAACTATCGGATAGGAAAAGCTACGGTTTTTTTTTTTTTTTTTTTTTTTTGAACAATATTCAAGAGGAAAAAGAAGAAAAAAGACTAGAATACTAGAGCATCAAAGCGGATCTCAAGTTAGCCTCATTACGATAACAACGCCATCTATTGCGAGGAAGTATTACTACCGTCATTTCTCTCCCCGTGCAGGACCAGAGAGAAATTTTTATTTTTTATTTTTCATCGCTTTTAAAATACGTCCGCCGCTCCTCAGCTTAGACAGAAAATCAAAAGATAAAATGTCTCACAAAAGTTCTGTTGTAGACGGCAAGCGTTAACATTAGAAGCAGAAGGTCACACAAACGAGAAGAGAATGTTTTAGAAAATGCTGACATATACCAGAAAGGCTAAAATAACCCTGATCTGACATGGATCTCTCCTTTTTATGACTAGTGGCTCCGCATTATGGCTGCCATATCTCTGAATTCCTATGGTTGCAAGCCTCTTAGGAAAAGAGTAAAATTTTACTGCAAATTAAATCAGTATTTTCCCTTTTAGTTTTTTATTTAATAGTGCACGTTTGCTTTCACACCTACATATAAAAAATAGTAAACATACACTGATGAAAGAAATGTCTTCTTAAATACGAATTATCGGTCAATATTGTTGTATTCCTTTTAATAATAATAATAATAATAATAATAATAATAAAAACAGGCAAAAAGAACTAAGTCTAAATTGTTGCATTCCTTTTAAAAATAATAAAAAAAAAACGGTAAATAGAGTAGCAAAAATACATATCACTGACAGCCTTCTCTAAGAACCTAGAGAATAATTGCAAATAAACATAACAGCCGAATGTAAACAAGCCGTAACCCGTAGAAAGCGACAAATTTGCAATTTCCAGCCTTACAGAAACAGTACCTTAGAACTCACTCTGGCAATGACTTCCTTCCATTGCGAAAAGTTCGCCTGCAGACAATATCTTTCTCCGGTGCTATACGAGACCACAGGGAAGGACGCACGAGAACAGCTCAATGAATAAATATATGAGAACAACGCCTCAGAACGACAAGTTCTGTGTGAGAAAATCAAGTTGGGTTGAAGTAGGATCTTCAGACAAGGTCTTTTCAGCCCAGGTTACGGTCGAGAATGCAGGAAAAATATTTTGCTTGGACGAATAGTAAGTCCTTGAGATGTAGCCTCTTATAAATCATATATATTTGATATTTTATCTTGAATCTATCTTAGTTCTTGAAAGTATGTTAGTCATTATCAAATATCAGATATTAAATCCGATTTTACAAAACTTGATTTATAAAAGATATATAACCTATTCAATAAGAAAATTATTTTTTGCTGAACTATTAATGTTCCTGCGTGCTACAATAATGAAGTGAGAAAAACAATGAAACATTTTGCATTGGGGTTGATTTCACACAGCCTTTGCTCAATCAAAGTTGAGGGCCATTCATCAAGGTCCTAGTTGTTTAGAATTTCTTTTTTTATGTTTTTGCTATGAAATTGGAATACATTTTTTTACTAATAATTGTCAGAAATAGGTAATCGTGTTATTTACAGCAGAGCCTCTCTAATATTTAATGCACTAGATATTGCAATCTGACATGATTAAACACTAAATTTCTTATTACCATTTGCTTTACGATGTATTCTGCAGGTTTTGTGTAATGAAGAAATATGAATAGTACTTTGTTTTATTTTGTCCACTGGTTGAGTAGATGTACTTATTTCTGTTGAATTTATTTTTGGGGGAAATTGAGCTAAATTTATAATTGAATGAATAGATATATAACAATAAAAATCTATCATTCATAATCAATAAACCCATTATTGAAGAAATAAAAAAAAAGAAAGAAAGAAAAAAAAAACATGTGGTTCGATGACCACTTGTTTTGGACAATAATATTCTTAATTACATGAGTTAAATTTCAAGCTCACCACAAAATAGGTCAAATGATAAAGCCATGAAAACAAAAAACCAAAGTCGCTAAGAAACAAAAATACTGAAACCAGTTTCATAGATAATGTGACTTATCATTTGCTTGCTCAGGGTCTCAGTCTTGGGAATGCTGAAGCATAGCGCTCGTAAAAACATTTCTTGGGTCATTAAGGAGAAAGATTGGTGTTAAAGTCGGGGTATTTTAGCCTTTATGTTATGTGAGGATAGGATTATCACGGCGTAAAAGATGCTACACTTTTATGAACCTTTCCTTCTTGCTTATTTGACTTCGCCACCTAATGTGAGCACTTATCATCTCCTCGAGGACACTTACGGAAACTTTTATCTAGCAATGCAACATCAGAGAATGGGCCTTCTGATACGGATCTGCAAGTGTCAAAGTAGCTTATTCCGTCTGTAATGGGGTCATGCTCTATTTATT
>NC_090733.1:130645145-130657645 GCF_036898095.1 Palaemon carinicauda | reverse complement strand
AAAAAATTCAACGAAGCTCTGTGGGTCAAGTTTGTACGTACGCTTTCCCGAAATATCACTCTCTCTCTCTCTCTCTCTCTCTCTCTCTCTCTCTCTCTCTCTCTCTCTCTCTCTCATTTCATGCCAGATATGCAAGGCGAAATCATTTTGATAACGGGAAAATAAATTATTAACTTTCTCTCTCTCTCTCTCTCTCTCTCTCTCTCTCTCTCTCTCTCTCTCTCTCTCTCTCTCTCTCTCTCTCTCTCTCGTCCAAACGTACACGAGTGAAATATCTTGATTCTGACAATTTTTCTACTTCAGTGATATCTAAAATATATACTTGATCAGAAAAAATTACATTTCCAAGTAAGAAGCATTAGTGCGAGAATTGAATATCTTGACACATCAAAATTGACAAGATCATTCCTCTCTGCAACTAGCAATTTATCGTTCACTGCGCTTTCTCAATCTAATCATACAAAAACTCTCAAAATAGAGGCACTTAAAAAGATTAACGATATAATCAACAATTCAGAAATGTAAATTATATTACAGACACTAAAAAGAAAAACAAAGACAAAATAACTTCCCCGTCTGGTGAACGCCAGAATGGGTTTCGAGTCCCACTAAACTCGTTAGTTCATTTGGTCGCTGCAATCTCACCATCCAAGTGAGCTGAGAGTGAAATGTTTGGGGGAGCCTAAAGGTCTATCTGCTGAATTATCAACAGCCATTGTCTGGCTATCGTTGGTGCTAGCTTAGGTGGAGAGGGGGATTGGGCGCTGATCATACGTATGTATGGTCAGTCTATACGGTATTGTCCAGCTCAATAGGGCAATGTTACTGTCCCTTGCCTCTGCCACTCTTGACCGACCTTTAAAACCTTAAATGCATTAATTGAGACGGATTATACCTACTCTTTAAGTATCAGAAGTGCAGCAGTATTTTGCAACTTTATTATAGCAATTTTGAGAGAATATTGCTCGACTAACCATCATTAAAACTTGGGAATTTCAGATATTCTTTAGATAAAAACATTCTAATGGTTAATTTCTTAACCTTTAGTTATATACATACATTATACAATTGGGAAAAAAATTAGAAAAAAAAATATCTTTTAATCAAACCTCTTTTCAAGAAGTCCTACTAAAAAGTATTCTTCTAGAAGTTTATTTAGAATTTGCAAATGTATTAACTGAACAGAAGTTCTTAATCAACCCTTCTTATCGCATCTTTTTAAAATTACGTTTTATGAGGACAAGTCATCAAAGATTGGTTACCTAAGTCATCATTCAACCCAACAACCAACAAAAGCGTAGAGTTAATACGCGAGGTATGCATTATACACATACATAGCTATACATAAATACACACATATATACATACATATATATGCGTATATATATATATATATATATATATATATATATATATATATATATATATATACACACATACAGTATATATATTACACCACCTGAAGATCTAGCGACCCCAAGGAATTGTATCTAAAAACACGAAAGCGCTTGGTCCACTCACTCTTCATTTACCTTTTTCCTCCCGGTCTGCTTTCATCTTGACATAGCACGTTCCAGCAATTTGCCGTTTATACATACATACATACATACATATATATGTGTATATATATGTATAAACACATATATTTCATATATACATGCAAATTTGCGTGTGCGTGTATGTACATATATGTAGAATAACGAATACTGGCAATCCTGCCGTAAACGTGACAAAATCTAACCCTAACCATTATTGTCGATATATCTATCAAACAAAGATGCTGGATAACAATGAACACTTACACAAATCTTGCTTAGTGAGATCCCAAAACCAGAATTGTCACATGAGCGGGAAAACATTTCACTGTGAAATTAGTGAATAATTTAAGTTTTTGAAACTATTTACATGAAATTAACAAAATAAGTAAAATTGATGCATATGGTATCCATTTGAAATTTTATAAAATTTAATTGTCTTAAGAGTGTTACAAAATCTCCTTTGAGCAAAGTCAAATCCTTGCTGAAGTTAAATATTTTATGATTGAAGACATCACGAGGTAACATTTCCTCTATTCACTCAACACTAAAATTAAAAAGTAACGAAACATACGGCAAGAATGACAGGTACTAAAAGCAATCCATATCAAAGGGGAACATTAATCGGTGCTACTATAGGGTGATTCCTACCCTCATTTTCTGTTCCTACCTCAATATGGGGATTCAAATCTACTAGAGGGTGATTCCTACCAAGCAAACAACCATATAATGTAATATTCCCCTTCCAAAGTGTTATTACAAGAGTAACACCTCAAACAGTGTAAACAAAACGACCATTTTACCTAACCTAACCTAAAGTGCGTTCTATGGATTTTTTTCAGCATGTTTTATAGAAAAGAATAGATTAAAATAGTGTCAAGAAGTATGTTTTATCTATCTTCCTTTGGTAGGAATCACCTCATACCTGAAAAATAGGGTAGGAATCACACTACAGTAGAATCCTGATGGTAGGAATCACACTATAGTAGAATCCTGATGGTAGGAATCACACTATAGTAGCACCCATTAACCTTTATTTTCCACAATAGTGGCCAAACACAAGCTTTGTTACCTAGAGAGAGAGAGAGAGAGAGGAGAGAGAGAGAGAGAGAGAGAGAGAGAGAGAGAGAGAGAGAGAGAGAGAGAGAGAGAGAGAGAGAGAGAGAGAGAGAGAGCTGCTTAAAATGAAGATACCCAAAAACAATAATACTCTATAATGAGCCGTTTATAAAAACTACATAAAAACCTGAAGTTAAAAACAAAATATCGAAAATCAAACAATTCTCTGATTGCAGTGTTTTCTTATTCATTTTCCTCAAACTTTAGAAAAGCCAAGAAGAATGTGTTACACTTGAAGCACCAACGTAAAATCTGCCTAACATCCCCTTCCAAACAAGAACAAGCCAAAACGTTGCAATATATGTAAACTTGTAAATCCTTCGAGGCTTCTGGTTTCAAAGGTGTGGATAAAGCGACCTTTGCCCAAAAATGTAGTTGAACGCCGGATTCACTCTTCTCTGAATATGTCACAGTCAGCGTATCCAAGAGCGAAAAGGTGAAAGGTTGCATTCATGTTGAAAATAAATATATATCCGACAATAGTGCCAGAGGGAAAATTTAAATTCGATATAAAATTTCGGCTTTGAAAATGGTGTTATTACTGGAAGTTATAATTTTCAACAAATGATGCGTTGGTTATAAAGCAAAATACTATACCGTAGAGTAAGTATGGGAAAAATTTTAATCCTATTATTGAAAGCATCATAATGCATCAACTTATGAAACACATATAGACAGGAGTGGGAAATATGAGAATATGAATCATAAATAATGACATTAAATACGCCTAAACCAAAAACTTGCCGTTTATCTTTATCAAGTACCATTAAAAAGAAATAATATTAAATTTGAAAAATAAAAATCTTTGGAATAACTGAGTTGAGCCCGTTATTGATATCTTGAAGCAGCAGAAAAAGTAAACACCATAATATTACTAATGCTTCAGTACACTGTTAAAAATTTCCAATAAGAAAACGGTAAAAATCCTGGAATAAATTTGTCAGGCATTTGCCGTTTTAAAAACGGATATAATGACGGCTGAGAACAGAATATATTTACGGAGAATTACTGTTATTTTTAACAGTGTAGCTGAAGCTGACTTATAACCGAAATCGTCATAAAAACCTTTCGTTCATTACCGTATTAAAAAACTTAAATGAGGGACTTTAGGTAACTTCAAAACAAAAGAAAAAAAAATCAGCATTCCTTCACCACTTCATAAAGAAAGGAAATAAGATACCATTTCATCATATTCTTCCCTTCATTTTTTCTTGACTTTTTTTTTACAGACATAGTACAAGCTGTAACCTTTGTAACGAGCCGAGAGAAGGTTGTGACTCAAAGACAGGATGAAAGCAACTGAGTCAGTCTATTATAGAACACTTTCCTTTATATACAAAAGCTCAAGGCAATAAGAAATTTCATGTTCAAAATCGACACCGTTACCGGTGAGAAAAACAGACATGTTTATTCAGGCTCTTTATAGTGCGAGGGAAGAGCTAAGATACAAGCATAATATATACAAAAAATGAACTATGTACGATCGTGTGACACACGGTTGGTACATGGCTCCCCCCCTAAAAATGACATACTGTACATGTTAAATAGGGTGCCCTGATCTAGAGAGGCGAACTGTAGGCGGGTCACCTGGCAGGAGATAAGCAAGTTTTAGGCGATCAATGGAGACCCAGTCTTCTTTGCCACGAATGTTTAGTAGGAATGCTTTCGGACTGCGTCGGATCACAAGGAAAGGGACCGTGAAAGGGGGGCGTTAGCGGTGGCTTGCTAGTGTCGTTGCGCAGGAAGATGTGTGTTGCAGAGTGCAAGTCTGTCGGTATGTGATGCTTCGCTGGGGGCTTGTAAGTCTGGTGGCATGGAGCAAATTTTCCCACGACGTGACGTATGCGCTGGAGATCGTCGAAGGAGATTGTAGAAGGAAAAAATTCGGCAGGGATGACCAACGGGTCGCCATACACCATTTCAGCTGCCAAGACGTCGAGGGCGTCTTTAGGAGTGGTCCTTAGTCCCAGGAGGATCCAGGGAAGCTGAATAAACCAGTTGGAATCCTTGCAGCGGGACATCAAAGCTGCTTTGAGGGTGCGATGAAAATGTTCAACCATTCCATTGGCAGAGGGGTTGTAGGTCGTTGTCTGATGTAGGGTGATGCCCGGGAGATTCGCTAATGATGTCCACAATTGAGAGGTGAAAGTAGTACCCCTGTCAGAAGTAATATACTCAGGGATACCAAATCTTGCAATCCATCCTGAGAGTAAGGCAGATGTACATGAGGCGGACGTTGCAGTTTCCATGGGAATGGCTTTAGGCCAACGAGTGGAGCATTCGAAGACGGTAAACAGGTAACGATGTCCTAGTGATGTGGGTAGGGGGCCTACAACGTCGACGTGAATGTGTGCGAAACGACGCTGAGGTTGAGGAAAGGTGCCCACTCCTGAATCCGTGTGTCGATGTACTTTGGAAGTTTGGCAAGAAGTACAGGCGCAGACCCAATCCTTAGCATCCTTAGAAATGCTGTGCCAAATGAACCTCGTCTTCAGCAGCTGTGCGGTAGAACGGCACGAGGGATGTGAAAGGCCGTGAATGTAATCAAACACCTGCCGGCGCATGGGAGTAGGAGTCCAAGGTCGCGGTCTACCAGTACTGACGTCACAGAGGAGGGTGGTGTTGTAGTCTTCAAGGGGGAAGTCTTCCCAACAGAGGGACGTGCAGGATGTCTTACATGCTTAATACTCTGGATCCTGTCGTTGGGCTTCAGCAAGGGCGTTGTAATCCAATCCCAGTTGAACGGCAGCCAACGTGTTTCTTGACAGGGCATCGGCAACGGGATTCACTTTCCCAGGGATGCATTGAAGGGTGCAATTGTATTCAGCCACGGCGGAGAGATGTCAGCGTTGACGGGTGGACCTGGCGTCAAACTGTCTAGTGAAGGCATGCACCATAGGCATGTGGTCTGTGCGAATGACGAAGGGCGTACCTTCTAAGAAATGGCGAAAGTGACAGAGCCAAGTGCACCGCCAGCAATTCGCGATCGAAGGTAGAATAACCTTGGACAGTTTTCTGCTGAAGAAGGCCAATGGGCGGGGTGAGCCATTGAGCACCTGCTCGAGCACTGCACCAATAGCGACGTCGCTGGCATCGTTGGAGAGAAGGAGAGGGGCATGTGGGATAGAAAAAGTGAGAGCCGCACCGGTTGATAGGGCCTTCTTTGCATTGCAGAAGGCCACTTCTTGAAAGGGACACCACTTCAGGTCCTTTGGCTTGCCCTTGAGGGAGGCGTAGAGGGGAGCAAGAGTGGCGGCAATGGCTGGCAGAAAACAGTGATAATAGTTGATCATGCCCAAAATTTCCTGCAGAGCTTTGACGGTCAAGGGCGCGGGGAAGTCCTGAACGGCTGCTACCTTCTCAGGGAGGGGATGGACTCCTTCAGGAATGATGCAGTGCCCTAAGAACGACACATCGTTGGCGCCAAAGGTACACTTGTCGTACCGGACTACGAGGCCGTTTTGTTGCAGGCGGTCGAGCACGATGCGCAGGTGACGGAGGTGTTCCTCTTTTGAGGAGAACACAAGTATGTAATCCACATAACATACACAGAAAGGGAGGTCCCTTAAGATGCTATCCATGAGACATTGAAACGTGGCCCCGGCATTATGAAGGCCAAAACAGGAGTAATTGAAGGTGTATGTACCAAACAGAGTGGTGATGGCAGTCTTGGGATGTCTTTTAGGTTCATAGGCACCTGATAATACCCCTTCAGGAGGTCGAGCGTAGAGAAAACCTTCGCTTTGTACAGGTAGGAGGTCACGTCGGCGATATTTAAGAGAGGGTAGTGATCCAGTTCTGTTTGCATGTTCAGGCTCCTGTAATCCCCGCACAAACTTAGGGAGCCGTCTTTCTTCAGAACGATGTGTAAGGGTGATGACCATGGGCTGGAGGCCTTTTGGCAAAGACCCATTTCCTCCATTTCGGCGAACGTCTGTTTGGCGTCTGCCAATCGTTCCGGTGCCAGACATCTGAATTTTGCGAAGACTGGGGGTCCCGTCGTCTTGATATGGTGATAAATATCGTGATTGGCAGGGGGTGTGGACGTTTGGCAAAGTTCTGGACGGAAAACTTCTAGGTACGACGTGAGGAGGTGGGCGTAGGCATCCGTGGGTGCGCTGATGTGGAAAGCGAGGTTGGAGGGGGCGGGTTGAAGAGGTGTCGACAAATATGAGTCTGCGTTGACCAATCGTCGGTGGGCGACATCAACCAGAAGGTGGAAATGAGAGACGAAATCCGCACCGAGGATTGGCAATGTGACGTCAGCAACAAGAAACTTCCAATTAAATTTACTGTTTCCGAACGATAACGTGAGGTTTTCGTAACCGTAGGTGGGTATCGCAGATCCGTTGGCAGCTACCAAGCGGATGTCGGCAGACGTAGATAGACTACGTCATGTCCTGAAGAGTTCCCTTGGCAAAGGAGAACGACAAGCACCCGTGTCTACCAAAAATCGTACACCCGTTCCTGCATCATGTAAAAAGAAAAGATTAAAAACACGGGAGGCCACCGCCACGAGCGATGGCCTATTTACACGTTTTTTTGGCCACTGACAATCCTTGGCACATTTCTTCCCGGTTGCCCCGAATCTGAAGTGGTAGTAGCAAAACTGCGGCGGATGGAAGGTAGTAAGTGGCTGTAGAAGTCATTGGTTGGGGCGGCGAGCGAGTGGTGGGCGGTGGGTGGCTTTGTCACCGCTTCGGCATGTCACGGGGTATGTATGTATGTCCTACACCACGGCATTCACGTCTGCTTCAGTTGACGTGGAATAGGCGTCCTCTTCGTCAGGGGTGGAGGCGTTGATGGAGGTTTGAAGTGGCTGTCCATAAGGGCGTCGGCTTTGGTCATCAAGTCCTTTATGGGTAAACTATCGACATTGGGTATGGTAGCGCGTACAGGTTCAGGTAAACGGCGTATCCAAAGGTCACGAAATAGGTTCACCTCAGGAGGAGAGCCGTCTGCGGCAGGTTGCAAGCGAGCGATACTGGTCATTTGCCTGAGGGCTTGCGAAGCCCTTTGGTCCCCCCAACGGTTGTTGAGAGAGCTGAAAAAGCTTTGCTATAAGGGTGGCTGGCGACAGCGAATACTGCTGCAGAAGGTATGTTTTGAGGGCAATTGGGGTGTCTCCTTGCTCACAAAGCCAGTTGGATATTTCCGGGAAGGTGTCCTCGGGTATCGCAGCGAGAACATAATCTGCTTAGGGGGGTTGAGCGAGTCACGCCCTTGATGCGAAACTGGACTTTTGCACGTTGAAACCAAGCAAACGCCTCTCCGCTGGCGAATGATGAAAGTTTCAATGGAGCAGCCACAGCGCCAACTTCCGTAGAATCCGCCATAGTACCAACGATGGATGGGCAATGGGGGGTCGAAGGCGGGAGGAGCGAGTCGACTTCCGGGGTCACCAATGTAACGAGCCGAAAGGAGGTTGTGACTCAAAGACAGGATGAAAGCAATTGAGTCAGTCTATTATAGAACACTCTCCTTTATATACAAAAGCTCAAGGCAACAAGAAATTTCATGTTCAAAATCGACACCGTTACCGGTGAGAAAAACAGACATGTTTATTCAGGCTCTTTTTAGTGCAAGGGAAGAGCGAAGATACAAGCATAATATATACACAAAATGAACTATGTACGATCCTGTGACACACGGTTGGTACACCTTCTTCAAGAGTAAGAGTATTTCCAGTATTATTAAGGTAAAGAACAGATTAAAGTCTTACTCTTCACTAATTCCTTACGGAACCAAGGGAAAATATCCTTCTTAGAGAGAGAGAGAGAGAGAGAGAGAGAGAGAGAGAGAGAGAGAGAGAGAGAGAGAGAGAGAGGGTAATCGAAAATTCCATAGCAACCAAGCCTTTAAAGAGGATGATCTGATATTTAAAAATACTGTTTCACAAAAAAGGTGAAACCTAAAAAAAAAAAAAAAAAAAAAAACTAATATTTATTGCTACTTACTAAAAGAAATCTGATGGCTTTCCATACTACTGACTTTCGAAACACTGGAAAAACATGTTTTTTCAAATAACTAGATAAGAAAAATGTCCTCACGCATGCATAATTTACATTTTATTATATTAAATAAAATGCGTCTTGCATAGTAATAATAAAATAAAGGATACTTTAAGTAGATATACATATAAGAATAATTATGACTTTTGTTAAGATCAAAATGGGGACCAGCCCAGGACTTAAAAAAATATGTTCTCATATAGATAAAATCGTAAAAATGTATCCTACTGTAATTATTCACATATATCACGCATATCATTTTATGTGAGAGAACTTTCATAGAATTTGTTCTATGACACATTCTTCAGAATTTAATAATATACTATTTTACATTACTAGTTCTATGCATAAAACATAGAAATTATATCAGAAGAATAGACATCAATTCAATAAAAATCCATACTTTCTGCTTTATAATAATGCTCTGTTGGAAAAGGTCCAAAACAACAGTTCGAAAAATCCCTTAACAACCATCCCAATTAGTAGGTTTAATCATTTTAATGAATGAGCATTACAGATATTTCTATATCATTTGCCCCTAACCCCCCCAAAAAACCCTTAGATATACAAATCATTATCACACATTATGTTTATTCAACACCAGAAATTATTAGTAAAAGTAACAATGGTTCTTGTTACTTTAATTCGAACCTGTTGGGAACGTTTAGCTTAAATTTAATGATGTAATTCACTGTAAACTAAAATTAAATGCTTCATTTCAAAAGGTCAATGTAATCTTGTTTGATTTCTTATCCGTTACATTGATGAATTAATTATTAAAGATATATGAATGGAAGGACAGGTTTAGAAATGGAACTAGGAGATTACTCAAGTGCCATACGTGGATGAGATCATGATGAGGGGTAGATGGAATGGTTTGGCCATGCTCTTCGCACTCCCCAATAGAAATTAGTTCACCAAACTTTCAACTGGGCTCCACAAGGCACTAGAAAAATTGCTAAGAAACCCGGCCTACATGGCTCAAGACTATGAAGCGTGAAGTAGATGATGATGAATGAAGAAGTATTGAATTAAAAGCTCAAGGTAGAGACGGCTGGCGGAATCTAACAAGAGGCCATTTGCGTCAATAGGCGTAGAAGGAGATTGTGATGATGATGATGCTGATGATGATTACATGAAGTTTACTATAAAATAAGAAAATGTGATACTCATCATTGGTCTTTATTCACTCCATTACCTGTCTTTTAAAAAGAGAAACCTAAAGTAAAAGTAGTTATTACACAGTGGATATAACTGTCATAACACTACATTTCAAATGTCAAAATAGAGATAAGATTTTATCTCACGTACTGAAGTTGATTAAGGTTATGATAAAAAGTGTTACATGTTATATTAATCATAAATATTGATGTAAGAAAAAAATAACTTAAGAACAGCAAATTTAAATAAACTTGGAGTACAAGAAAAAAAAAGTCTGTATCGAGTGGTTACACTTGCTATGCCAACTTCATATTCTTTTTTAAATATATAGCAACGTCGGAAGCTCATAATCTGTGGGCCCTCAGTTCACATTGGGCTTCCGCTAGAGTCGGCACTACACAGTTTTCATTGGTACGGATTAGGAGGCTTGAGGAAGCCCCTATGTCTTCAAGCTGAGACATCAGCAGCCATTACATAGCACTCCCTGGTCCTAACTTGGGCGAAGAGGGGGCATGGACGCTGACTATTTGTTATGCTCGGCGTCCTAGATATTATATAACAGTGCAATAACCTGTTCATTGGCTCTATCACTTATACGAGACTGCATTTGCAGTTGTCGTGTGTACATACGTGTATATATATCTATCTATCTATATATATATATATATATATATATATATATATATATATATATATATATATATATATATATATTTTATATATAAAACATATATCTATATGTGCAAATATATAAATATATATATATATATATATATATATATATATATATATATAAATATATATATATATATATATATATATATATATATATATATATATATATATAACCATAGATGGAAGGAAGAACATGCAATAAAAATGAATTCAACTTCATTTTTTTTCTTTTTGTAGTAAACAGAAGCGTAAATTTTACCTGTATTCAAGCACAAACTTGTGGTATAATTCAATTCCTGTGACGATAGCGATAATCTGTAGCGTTTACAAATAAAATCTGTTTGAATCTCTGAGCTTTTGACTTCAGGGGTCAGGTAAAAGAGGTCATATCACAAAAAAAAGAAAAAAAAAAAATTCACCTCACTTTAGAATTACCCTGGAATGGTTGAAATAACGCACTATGGATCCTTTAGCTTGTTTTCTTTGTTGAAGAAGATTATAGAAACAATAAATGATAAAGATACAGTAGATGAGAGGTTAACAGAGATCCTAAATCGAGTTCACCATAGACGAGCTAAAGTTCAGAAACAAGGTATTAAGTTTCAACATTGGAATTCATTAGTGTATCTCACGTGTATCATATACGCTCGTACACTATAACGGTATTTTTTTTTTTTCATTGACCTAAGCGCTCCCCCCGTCGCACTGATGACCTGTTAATGTCTGTGTATTCTTGCATCATTATGTTTGAGTTTGTGTGACATTCTTGACTGGAACGGGATGTATATATACTCGCGCTCAGTTCACGTAAAGTTAGTTGCGTTCTACTCGTCTCTCAGTCACCTCCTAAAGGTTCGCTTGCACACTTGATTCTTAGGTTGCAATGCTGCTCATAACACATACAAATATCTACTTGAAGTTTTCGAATCACTGACTTTTAGGATGAAGTTGTAAGCCTCAAATACACACCCATTATCCCAAAGCCAACGCAATAAGTTGAACAAGTGATCCCTTAAGGAAGCTCAAGTACATCTCGACTGGCTTTCATCTGCAATACTTTGAATAATTTAATTTTCGTAATGTTGGGAACGAAGTTCAGTAATAAAATGTTACTAACACTTAGGAAAGATCATCTTTATTTTAACTGATAGGGAATATGAGTGAAAGAAGATTGAAGGGAAATAGTTAGCTAACCATGGTAGGGAATAGTAAAGTTACTTCTTAATAAGAGTAATGCAAAGTGTGGTTTAGCCAGAATTTTTTTTTATATATATAAAGATAGATTTTTCTTGCAGAGTATAGTATAGTATAGTATAGTATAGTATAGTATAGTATAGTATAGTATAGTATAAAATTATTCAGAAACATAACATAGTGAATTATCTTGACATGAGGATATTGACCAATTATAGAAAACCTCTTTCATCTTGGGGACCAGGTAAGTTAAATTTGCTATAAATATGAAGACCGGAAATTTAATTTTTTATAGTACAATTATTTAATGATGAATTTCCACTAGCAAGAGGAACCGTCAACCAAAGATTTTTCATTATGAAAGGAAACGGTAGTGTAAATGTTTTGGAAACACTGAAGTTCCTAGATATGGATTTCTAATTGGTCACAAAAACCTCTTAAAGGGGTAAAAGATTTAATGCAAGAAAAGAATAAGTTTGCATCGGTGAAAAGAAGGTTTTGTAAGATTATGGAGGTTTATCCTAGGATTTCAAGGACCATGAGAACAAAATAGCATTCTAAGAGAGAGAGAGAGAGAGAGAGAGAGAGAGAGAGAGAGAGAGAGAGAGAGAGAGAGAGAGAGAGAGAGAGAGAGAGAGAGAGAGAGAGCATGATAAGAAAAAACTTACCGTGTACTAATATATATTACAAAAGGAAATTACGAATACAATCAAATATGTTTTTAAGCAGTAATCTACCTCAATGCAACAAAAACAAGGAAAGTAAATGCATTATGGATAAAAAAATGTTTCATATCTCTTTGCGA
>NC_090733.1:130635145-130640145 GCF_036898095.1 Palaemon carinicauda | reverse complement strand
GGGGAGCCTATAGGTCTATCTGCCGAATCATCAGCAACCATTGCCTGGCCCGCCTTGGTACTATCTAGGGTGGAGAGGGGGCTTGGGCATGTCCCTTGCCTCTGCCATTCATGAATGGCCTTTAAACCTTTAAAAACCTTTGAGTCCATAGACGTTCTTTCATAGTACACCATTCCGTGTTATTCTCCTTTGCTCGTTTTATGTCCCACCATTTTCAAGCCAAGATAATCTTTGTGCGTGTTTAAACACAGCCTAGGCGTATCTATGGAAGGTTGGAAACAACAAATGGAGGTTTTTTGTAGGTAGGTGAAAATGTTGGCAACAGAAATGGCCTACTCTCTACCGGCCCCATCAACCCCCCCCCCCCCACCCCAAAATATAAGTATAAAACAAAGAAACATTGAAGTATCTGGTTTATGTTTGCGCACATATCAAAATCTTCCTGTACCAAATATCTTCATCAGGGGGAAAAAAGTCTTATATTGTATCAAGAATAAAGCTAAATACCCATGAGTTTGATAAATGTTGTGGCAAATATTACATAGTATCTCAAATGAGATCACCCGAACCAAATTACCATCTTTAATTGCAACATTTAATCGTGCTTATATCCTCTTTTCGGAGAAATTAATTTTCCCGTGTTATTGCAAATGATTTAACACAGGTTTTTTTCGCGCGATAATTCACACTTGTAAGTACGAATTGGTAGATCTTGCTTAGCATCGTTAAGGGTAAACCCATTAATTTAGAATCTACCCTTGAATATGCCAGAGGGATGCCGGGGAGAATGGGGTCAATGCCCTTTGAGATATATAAACTTATATCTTTCGTCTCATTAAAGAGGACCAAGGACCAGATTAATTTGAACCAAAACATAACGCGGAAGATTTCAAGGGGCTTGGGAAGGGCCCCAGGGGCTTGGGAAGGACCCCAGGGGCTTGGGAAGGACCCCAGGGCTTGGTAAGGACCCCAGGGCTTGGTAAGGACCCCACGGGGTTGGTAAGGACCCCAGGGGGTTGGGAAGGGCCCCAAGGGCTTGGGAAGGGCCCCAGGGGCTTGGGAAGGACCCCAGGAGAGCCTAAGGCAATTCAAGTATATATTGGCATTCATCAAAAACCGGATGAGATAGAAAATTCCCTGACCTAAGCAACCTTGCATGCCATTGTTCCAAGGCGTGCTAAAAACACATAAAAAATTCGATTATGATTACTATAACTTTGACCTGGCACATTGCATCTTATAAAGGATAATTCATCTTCATAAAAGTGAGGAACTTTCAATCTTAAAAGCCTTTGAAAGATTACAGAAAAATTATCAAATATTAAAAAGGTCGCTTTTACGCTAAAACTGCTAGTTATAACCATTTAATCCATTTAGTAGGGCTTTGCCTATCCCACTTATAGCGGCGTCACAGTAAGTTACCCGGACAGCAATGAGCAAAAGTAAAATAATTGAATATATATATATATATATATATATATATATATATATATATATATATATATATATATATACATACAGTGTATATATATATATATATATATAGTGTGTATATATATATATATATATAGTATATATATATATATATATATATATATATATATATATATATATATATATATATATATATATAATAGAAAACACTTACGTGCTTGCCAATTAAAATGTTCTTTTTAATACGAATTAATGTAATTATTTTTGTCACCAAAATTCCTACCAGCATTCTTAGTAAAAAGGGGTCTTATAATTCTAAAAACCGAGTATCTGGAAATGTTAATATATATTCTATATATATATATATATATATATATATATATATATATATATATATATATATATATAATATATAAATATATATATATATATATATATATATATATATATATATATATATATATATATACACACACACACACACCTTACAAACAAACATTGAAATTCAACACTAGCCTCTGAAACGTGAGTTAATAATTCCCAATTCCAACTGTACGCCCAGGGACGCTAACTACTACACCATTTAAAATCTAGTGCCTAAACATCAGGTCTGACCTATGTCAGGAGAAGAGGCAGCGGGAGATCTTGTATCCTACCGTTCTCCCCACATCATTACCCCTCCCCCCACCCTCCTTCTCAGGGGTGGGGGGGGGGTGGGGGGGTAACAACAAAATGACCTGACACACCACTAGTGCTACAAGACCAGCTGTTCTTTATGTTCTTATAAAGCAGCCATTGAAACACCAGAACCGCGTTCTAAAAGAGAGCGGGGAGAGACATGTGCGCACTCCACGACGCGTCAGGTGGAGAAATGGAGAGCATAAAAGAGAGGAAATGGCATTAATGTACATCAGACAAGTAAATGATACACCCGTTTCTTTTGCTGGGGGAAAATGTGCGGTTTTCTTCTTCTTCTTTTCCCTCTCTCTCTCTTTTTACTTTAGCCTTGTGTATGTTCGTTTCCTTTTATTTGTTGTTCCTGTTAAGCTGCTTCTTGTTCATTCATTTTCTCACGATTAAAGTCCTCGCTTTAATTTTAGTCGATCAACATTCTTACTTCTCTTAATTCTCGATATCTTTCTTCATTTTGTTGTGGTTCTCAATATCTTTTATGATGATAAAATTCGGTATATAGATCCTAACACCTTTCTCAACTCATACACCATGTCAATTATTTGCTTGAAATTATTTCTCAAGTATTAAAGTTTGTTTGAATAATATACTTCTGTAGTTATCTTTAAAAGAATTTTCTAAATGTCCGAATCCATAAGAATAATTGATGAATTAATATTACATAAAACATAATTCAGATACTTGAGTTTATTCGAGGCTTCAAGTAAAAAAAAAATAATTTCTGGAGAAATAAGACTTAAGAGGGAAAGTATATTCATCAAACAAAACTTTCCATCAATGCCGATACGTGCAGCACTATCAAAAATGAGAAAAAATTTATTTTATACATATCTTAAAAGCAGGGACTTCTTAAATGAAAATCGCATTATTCAAGCATAGAATAAACTAGATATCGTGGCTTAATACTATAATAATGCTTTCATTATTATTATCATCATTCATTCGTTCATAATGCTTATTAACCACCAAATAAAAAAGGAAAAAATGCAATACCATCCATAACTTAATAGTAAAAAATAAAGACAGAAAATTTAAATTAAAAAATAGATTATCCCTACCTATTTCTATAAGGATAAAAATACTAAAGAGCTTACGAGATTAAAACACGAGGATAAACATTTCCTCTGATCCTAAAAGCCATTCAAAGCTAAATTTTCACATGCGTGTTTCTGATATGGAATTGGGAACCATAAACTGTCCTCGGTGGAGGGGGAACAACATTTATAATTTAGTTCCTGGGGAGCTGCTTTTTGTTTTGCTCGTTCCCCTGATATTCATTTATGCTCTCTCTCTCTCTCTCTCTCTCTCTCTCTCTCTCTCTCTCTCTCTCTCTCTCTCTCTCTCTCTCAATCAACATTCATATTTGAAATAATTGTGCTGCAAGAAGTAGTGCTTTTCCTATCTTGTGAACGATTAGTAATACTAAATATTCTATGTTAAGAGAGAATTTTTTCTTTTTTTCTTTGCACATTTTGGAAAATTGGCATTGTTATTTACTCTAAGCTGGCAAGAAGATGTTTGCTTTTTGCACTTATAGGAGAATTGATAATGCTACTTATTCTAAATTAGAATTTTTTTTTTCTTTTTTTTGCACTTGTTGGAAAATTGGCAACATTACTCCATTGGGTAAATGCGTGTGTGGTACCGGCCCGTTTCCATTCCTCGCTTATTATCTAAAGTTTTTGAAAGTCTTTTGGTAAAAAAATCTAAATAAGTATCTCTTCCCTAATTTGCAGTTTGGATTCAGAAAAGGCCTTTGAGCATGTGATGCCCTTCTTACAATTTCTAATGCAGTACAAAAAGCCCTTGATTGCGGTAAAAAAAGTTCGTATGATTGGCTTCGATTTTAGTGCTGCCTTTGGCCGTGTTGTCATGAGGCCCATATTTTCAAACTCAAACAGTTGGGAGGTGGGTCTTTGTCTTTTCTAATATTATTCACCTTTTAAATGATAGATTGTAAAGAGAAGTTGTTGGTGGGCACCATAGTAACTATTGGAATGTAATTCCTGCAATTAGTGTACTCGATTCATTAATTTTCATACTATATAAACATATGTAGTTTGCACTAGAAAACAAGCTTGCTGAATATGCAGATGAAGCTTGGCATCAACTTTTTTCAGAGTCCATTAACAGAGATCTAGCTATAATTACTCCATGGGGCAAATTGAGGCATGAAGTTGAAACCTAACAAAACTCTAAGTATGATTGTAATTTGGCCAAGAGCAGTGGTTCCTCAATATTCGGATTTTTCCATTGACAATGTCTCTTTTTACCCATATAGAACGTGTTTATGATTGCAGGTGGGATTCTTGAATGCAAATTCACTTCTGAGAAGTGCATTTGTTCTTTTTCTTCTATTGCACAATAAATTGACTTTAAAGACCTGGAGATTTTTGGTGATCAGGCTATCCAGAGAAAATGTTTTAACATGTTTTCCTTTAGATAAATACGTTAAAATTTAATTATCAATATTCCAATATTCCACTTGTTCCCATTTTATTCGGGCCATTCAATTTTTTTTTTAAAAGGAAAAGAAACCATTTAAACGAAATAGCAAATATTCTAATATCAACAATGATCTAAACTGGAAATGTCAGCAGTACAAGAAAGATAATTCTGCCTACACTATGTACTAGTGTTTGCCAATCATTACCCGAAATAAACAAATGAGACTGATATCAAGTAGGAGTAATACACGCTAGAGTAACAAAAACTACATTGATGCCATACACGCCTGGCTGTTTATGAAGAGTTAATATTTGCTGTGTCGCATTACCTTATATTACATTAGTGCATATTCTTTGCATATTGCTATAGCCGTAATCACCATACATTGTTGCCACGATGTACCTTGAAATTAAAATTGAACGTGT
>NC_090733.1:130615145-130617645 GCF_036898095.1 Palaemon carinicauda | reverse complement strand
TAATTACATTTCTAACTCAAATATTTTGCCATATATATATATATATATATATTTTTTTTTTTAATATATTACCGAGTATATATTATCCCAAAACCATTTTGACCTCTGGGAACCGTTTTTTTTTTTTTCAGTCGTGTAACTGACTATATAGTCCAAATAAAATTTTTTAAAAATATATTACCGGCTACATTTTATCCCAAACATTTTAGCCTCTGGAACCGTTTTTTTTTTTCAGTCATGTAACTGACTGTATAGTCCAAATAAAAATAACAAACAAATTTTATGTTTAAATAAGAAATGCAATAACAGGAATCCGGATTTATTCTGGTGTAGAGTTCCCTGTGCAATACTAAGCCTCTTAGGATACTCGGCCAGGCAGAGAATGTCCACATCCCAAGGATCCTCAGATCCTCTCCCGGGTAGACTACTTCATTAATGGAGGCTGGTTTGTGTCCCCCAGAATACCTTCTCATCTTGTAACAAATGATGATTAAAGTACAGATTCTCGTCTTTTTTTTTGGTAAAAATGGGGAGAGGCATTTGTTTTGTACCGCATACGACCTCTCTCTCTCTCTCTCTCTCTCTCTCTCTCTCTCTCTCTCTCTCTCTCTCTCTCTCTCTCTCTCTCTCTCTCGTGTTCAATACTAAGCAAACTTCAATAAATTAAAAATGAGGGACTCGATGAAGAAATAGTCAACCCACTTGCATTAAACTATTCACGGGTTACTTATTAGATACTCTAATGTTACTGTACACATAACAAATTCATAATATACATTTGGAAATATAAAGGAAGTCATTAATGTGGAAAACAATGGAATATTCCACATGGTTTTTAGAACCAAGGTCAATGTTTCGGTTGATAATTACTTCTAAAATTATCAAACCTCCGCAAAAATGTTTCAGATTCGTTTTATTAGATTATGAAAGGATTTCTGAAACCAATTATTACAAAACAATTACTTTTGTTTCAAAAATAAAATCTATTCCATTTAAAAGAACAGTAAACAAAACTGATAAGTAGCAAGGATTTCTGAAAGAAATTTAACAAAGTCAGTCCGCTGAGGTTTGACTCGACTCAATTAATCTTATTCTTTGAGGCTGTAGAACAACTTGGAAGATTTAAGATTTTCCATTTCTTCTTAATTTCGACCCGTAATTAACAGTAATATTCGACCCGTAATTAACAGTAATGTGTTCAAAAGATTAAGCAATTTTTAATTTTCTGACGCATTTGCCTTTCTAGGATGACGATTTTTCAGGCAACAAAAAAAAAAAAAAAAAAAAAAAAAAAAAAAAAAAAAGTAGGAAAGAGCTATTAAAGTGGTTCTCTCATCTTTTCCAAATTCAGGAAGGCTATTCATACTTTCTTTTATGCGTAAGTGAACTTTATTTCATAAGGTGGTGTCAAAAACCTGAGTTTACAAGACTTAACTCATCCACCCCTAACCCCTTTCGCAACACACAAATATCTAGCACGACATATTGGATAATGAGTCACATCTAAATGAAAATAAACAAATTAAATGATTTACGAAATAAATAACGATGCAAGGAATTCAACAGCCTTTATTTCTCTACATATCTTTTCTTCTACAGTTAATATGTGTTCTTGTAAGAATTCTTTCCTACACATTTTAAAATAAACATACGCTGTGAAAAAAAAAAAGTGACTGTCACTACAATTATTAGTGTTTTACATTCATAAACGTTGATAATAATGTAATATGATTTCTGTTGGATTTTATCTCCACGTTTGGTATTTCCTCATTTAATCCTTCATTGTCAGTATATCATTCAACGAAAATCAAACGTCCTTTTGATGCATAACGTAATAACAGACATCTAACTACGAAACAGCAGTCCCCTCATATTAGGAGAAATTCCTCATAGCTTTGACTATCAGAGCAATATTGCTTTAATACAACAGTGGTGATGAATTACATCCAAAGCAATTACTGAATTAGGGACAGAATGTCTCATGAAAACGCATTTGATAACCGGCATGTTTGATTATAATTATTTCCTTCCACTAACGATTCTAGTTTTGTATGTAGACATTTAATTAACGTAAATCACCAAGCAAAAACTTCGAAGATCCTAAGTTTACATAACATGGAAGTATCATGACTATCTGAATTATCTTTTCCATAATACGAAAAAAAAAAAATGCCATTTAAATGCTAGTATGCTTGACCAAAATAATAATATTTGTCTTAATACTTCTGTAATTGCAACAAGCTAAAGTTTTTGAAGAAACGATAAATAACGAGAAATATATCATATGAAATCTCCTTAAAAACATTTGAAAATATTTTTCATTCCTCGGAAGATTAAAAGAAACATGAGGTTATCGTCGTAATGTTGGAGTTATTTATAAAATCATTATAATCAAGAACACAGTAGAGTTCGGTGAAATAACACAGCATAGTAATTTTCAATAAATTAGATATTCGAGTGCATTCTTATCATGATATACCAATATCATTGATCATTTGAA
>NC_090733.1:130599332-130602145 GCF_036898095.1 Palaemon carinicauda | reverse complement strand
CTGATGGCTCATTGGAATACATAGAAATCATGAATGTTAGTGTTAACGTTAAGTATAAACTCCCAAGTGTTACATATAACTCAGTTATGTTGGAGATGAGTTGATTTCGAACTTAAGTACAAATCCTGAATTCATTAGGAATATATACGGCAGTCAGAATCAATTCTTATCTCTCTTTATAGCCAGACGGTTAAATTCAACCGTTTACCTTTACTTTTTCTTGGCGCTAAAGGTTCAGTAACTTGATGGGCTGATGTACTTAAAAAACAAAATCTATGGCTCTGTGAATTTCATATCAAGAAGTATCTGTGGGTTATTTGAATAAAGGAAAATCACCAAAGTTAGTGACAACATAATTATCAAAAAAGCAAAGTGTTTATATACTCACCAATCAGCTATACTGGTGGAGATTGGTTGATTTTAATTCTAAAAGTACAAATCCCGATTTCGTCAGAAATATATACGACAGAGCCGGAATCAACTCTCTCTTCTCTCTCTCTCTCTCTCTCTCTCTCTCTCTCTCTCTCTCCACGCCATTCAAAAAAGACGAGGCCGCAAGAAGGTGAGTATTTTTATCCATAGATGTGGTGAAGTGTCACTCATGATTGCCCCGCAGTGGAAACACTCAAGTCGAAAATCGAATGCGAGGAGCCAGACACTTTATGGAGAAGAGAGCAGATGGCTATTGTGTATAATACGATGTGGAGGATTTTTTTTCACGGTCCAAATAGTGCTCAAAGATTTTACGCTAGGTTTTATCGTATTGATATGATTAATGTTTAAATTCACTCCTCTTTTTTTCAGTGGAGTGTGGCCAGGGGAGGGTGGGTTACGAGATCAATTATTATGGTAGTACTTTAGTGTTTTATTTTTCATTTTTAGTATGATTATCATTATTACTTACTAAGCTCCATCCCTAGTTAAGAAAAGCAGGATGCTATAAGCCCAAGGGCTCCAACATGGAAAATAGCCCAGTGAGAGAAAGGAAATAAGGATATAAACTACAGGAGAAGTTTAGGAACAATAGCAACATCTAAACAAAACTTTCATATATAAACTATAAAATCTTCAAAATAACAAGAGGACAAATGCAACAGAACTATCTCACAAATACTTTGAGGTAGATTCCTGTATCTCTACATTATAAAATAACTGTGATCTTAAAATAGGAAGTAATTTACTGCTTTTGTGACTTTAAAACGATATTTCTTTAGTTATAAACGCAATTGGGGGAATACTTCCTAATATGAGTAGACTGATTTAAGTTAAAATAAGGCTGTTATGTTGCTATTTAAAAAGGATCTTATATCATATCTAAGGATATTCAATGTCATCTAGGATTGTGATCGTAAACCATATCACTCACTTAAACTTCGTAAATATGTTAATGGAATAGAATTAATTTATATAATTATAGACCCATTACGGAGATCAGTATAAAGTTCTACAAATATACTGAATAAGAGATAGCACACTCGACCCCCAGGGCACGAGCTGTTATAAAGCTGTGCCACTGTTAACCTCAGCGGTGAATTGTTTACCCGATAGCTAGACGAATGTCTTGGTGGATACCAGGACTAAAGAAACGGAACAGGGTTCTGACATCATCATACAAAAAGATTGGCAAAAACCTGGAAGTCTATCACTTTTTAAGAAACCCTCTAAATAGCCTGCACATTTTTTGTATGTGTTTCACTTTTTGAAGCCACCTACCACATTAATATGTGTGTGTTTGAGATTCTGTATAAATATACACGAACTATTGTATATACTAAAATAATATCTGGTAAAGCTAAACTTAATCAGTGAGAGAGAGAGAGAGAGAGAGAGAGAGAGAGAGAGAGAGTCCTTAAATCAATTCCAGATGCAGTACTAAGCCCCTCCCTATCCTTGGGTTGAAAAAAAAGGGACATTAGATAAGAGTAATGGGCCCCCTTATGGAAATGCGATGTCATGGTATTTCAATGACAACCGAAGTGATATACATATTTCATGGAAACGACATCTGCAATTTTTTTTCATTGGCAGAAAAAAGAACTCTGACATAAAAAGAAAAAACTTTGGCCCGATTTTGATCCTGAAATGTTATCGAGCTTTTCTGCTTCATTATTCAATCAGATTTTTCTGAGAGAGAGAGAGAGACGAGAGATGAGAAGAGAGAGAGAGAGAGAGAGAGAGAGAGAGAATAAAATCCACGGAGAATGAGGATAATACAAGACGTAATGGAGGAAGTATATAAAGTAGTAGGACGTTTATTTAACTATCAATGATTGTTTAAAAGGTTTAGTTTAGCCATAAAGAGAAAATGGAAAATTCAATTTACAAATGTTTTGGAAATACGAAATTTCTTGGTGACAAATGTATACAATTAATGAATCTTCATATACATAAGTTTAATGGAGCAGGCATGACTGTTAGGTTAACTACATACCCAGTACACGATTATACAGTTTGAGAAGATCTGAATGTAAAGGATGGTCAGAATTATGAAAAATCTTATGACAACATAACTGAACGACGGTGCTAGAGACTATCATAAAGATCAGGAATAAAAAGATCAATAGACCGCCAGTTTTTTGTACAACAAATTAACATGAGAATCAGCAAGCTGAAAACCAGACAGGAGAACAATGTTTGAGACGAGGCAGAGGAAATAATTTAAACATTTCTTCAAAGACTTTTTTAAGAAGTCCTTATTTTTTGTGTAATCCAAGAAGAAAGAGACCGATTATGTTTTCTCAAAAGTAAATTCTTAAAGGAGACATATAGTGTTAAAGAAAATATTATCAATTACACAGATCGGGATGTTCAAG
>NC_090733.1:130581832-130591832 GCF_036898095.1 Palaemon carinicauda | reverse complement strand
TTTACGTTAGAGTTAGTGTTTTTGGTTTTCTTTTCCGGTTTTGATAACGTTGACGAGGTTTCTTGCTGTGACGCCAGGTTAACAATTTAATTAATAAAACAACATATACCAAACTTATTTTTGAGTTTCAATTTTACGTTGACTAGGTTTCTTGCTGTGACGCCAGGTTAACATAATTCAATTAATCAAGCAACATACATTAAACTTACCTTTGAGTTTCAATTTTACGTTGACGAGATTTCTAGCTATGACGCCAGGTTAACATAATATAATTAATCAAACAATATATATTAAACTTATTTATTTTTTTTTCAATCTTATCTGCGGATGGGATATTCTACATGGTAAAATATTTCCAATTATAACTTTTTTTCGTAGTGCAGTAAACGTACAAGAAAACTTATAATTTGCAACTATGCACATTCAATCATCTGTTGATAGTTCAACTATGTCTGCATTAATTGTAGGCTATACTATATATTCTATATAGTAAAATGTTTCCACTTATAACTTCTTTCGTGGTGCAATATACAGTATAATATACGTACAAGAAAACTCACTTGCAAATACGCAAATTAAAACCTCTGCTGAGGGTTTAACTATGTGTGTATTACCTGTATACTGTATATTCTATATGGTAAAGTATTTCCACTTATAGTTTCTTTCGTAGTGCAGTATACAAACAAAAAACTTGTAATTTGCGAATACGCAAAGTCAAAGCTCTGCTGATAATTCGACCATGACTGCATTACACGTAGGCTATACTGTATATTCTATAATGTAAAATATTTATGGGAAAATATTTCCACTGATCATTTCTTTAGTAGTGCAGCGGAAAAAAAAAAAAAAAAAAAAAAAAAAAAACATTTTGAAAATATGCAAATTCAAACCTCTGCGCTGACATTTTAATCATGTCTGCACTAAAATATATGCATATAAACTCAATAACAAAAAAAGGAATTTTCGTCTCCCCCCCCCCACCTGCAAGAATTACCCATCATAGTCACTGCTGCTTCTGTATGGCGAAATTCGATATCAACTGACCCGCGAAACCCAAACGAGAGGAGATATTGCAACAGGAGCATCCCATTTGCGGATCATATAACATCTTTATGGGGCTTCCTGGCGAAGGATATGAAGAAATCTGCCGCGTCTTGCTCGTCAGCACTAACTCCATCTGGATGTTAATACTCCTTGACATGCAGGAGGACATGGTACAATATGATGTCGAGTAAGCATCTGGCCTTGGGTTGATCTATCTTGTTTTGGTTATTCCCGGTAATTTTTGAAATTCGCTTTTTTTCTTTTTTCTTTTTTTTTGGGGTGGGGGTGGATGGGGGTGGGGGTGGGGTTTTTAGTTTAAAATGATTCCTCCCTCTATGAATAATTTCAAAATTTTGATGATGGTGATATCTTTGTGATCAGATATTTTTTTTTTTTTCATTTCAATTTAGTATGGAATTTCTTGCCCTTGCTTCAATGCATTTCACATCATTCAAAGGTTCCTAAAACCAATCCTCCCTCTATGAATAATTTCAAAATTTTGATGATAGTGATATCTTTGTGATCAGATATTTTTTTTTATTTCAATTTAGTATGGAATTTCTTGCCCTTGCTTCAATGAATTTAATATCATTCAAAGGTTCCTAAAATGAAGTAAGTTATTACAATATAAGCTCCTTTCGTACACCAACTAAATACAAGAACTATGTTTCATGTGTTTATAAGTTAGGTCTTAACAACGATCAATATAACAATTTATTAAAATTACCTCCCCCCTCCCGCCCCCCCCCAAAAAAAAAAACCCGGTGTCAATGCACAATCAAATATAATAATTTCAAAATCTTCAAATGAATAAAAAAAAAATTCTGCTGGATTTTTTTGTTTGCTTACATCAGCAATATCTAAAATTTTGTCTTAACTTTTCTAATGTTTAATTTTCGAAGGCAGATCACATATGTAATTCAGATCAGCAAAAACTATGATTAGAAATAGGTCTCTCTCTCTCTCTCTCTCTCTCTCTCTCTCTCTCTCTTAGTGATTTTCTTTATATATATATATATATATATATATAGTGATTTTCTTTATATATATATATATATATATATGTATGTATTATAATTAGATTATAAACCTACACCGAATGCTAAAAAGAAAAATATGTTAAATTAGCTTAGGAAAATATATAATTATATATTTTCATTTCACAATCTTTTCAATTCCAGTTTCTATCCGTTACCTCTGGACTGATTTATGCAAAGCGTGAATAGAGAGAGAGAGAGAGAGAGAGAGAGAGAGAGAGAGAGAGAGACGCTTCGCGGTTCTAAATTTCCTTCAGCTGAAACATGCACTTGATGATTTAGCCATATTAGGAAAAATTAATTTAGAAAACTTGAAAGAGCAAAAATGAATTCAGGCACTTCATAAAAAACAAGATCATCATCAAATGTGCTACATTATAGAAAAAAAAAAAAAACTGCTTTTGTAAGAAATACCCGACGGAATTCTTTTTTTTATAACTATTATAAAAGACACTGCATATCAAAAGGAAATTATGAGCAAGATATATCTCATGATGAATTATACTTCAAACACTTCTTTCTCAGAGAATTTTCATTTCAAAAGAAAAAAAAAAAAAAGGGAAGATACAAAGTAAAAATCTTGCATATTTCAAATCATATATTCTTTCAGAAAGCACGTGACGAACATCACATGTGCTACATCATAGAAAACAGTGTTTTTGTAGGAAATATTTTACGGAAATTTTTTCATAAAAGACACTGCAACTTAAAAGGAAATTATGAGCAACATATATTTCATGATATCTTTTCTATAAAAAAAAAAAAAAAAAAAAAAATCCCGAGGTAAAAATCTTGTATATTTCGAATTATATACTTTTTTCTTTGGGAGTTTCCTTACAGCAAAATTTCTTCAAAATCGAAAATGAAATACCGAAGTACATCAGAATGGACCAGCTGTAAACCTTTTCAGTGCAGGCTCCAGAAAATGAATGGCGGAAAGAGGACGAATTAAAACTGCCGTTGTATTTTTGGGTCGAGAAATGTTTCACAGGTAAAATTCATATCAGAGTCTGCGTTAGCAATGGGTGCCCAATCAAGCGAATCCATTCGTGGGATCCCGTGCAAATAAAACCCATCCATTTTGCGATGGCACTCTATTTTAATTTCATCCCTAAAATGGCATTTCCTCTCTTTTTAATGACAGTTTTCAGCTTGCTTCTCTGTGTACTGCTCACTAGAGATTATCATCGCCGCTATCCGACTTGAAAATAATAGTGTGTGTGTGTGTGTGTGTGTGTGTGTGTGTGTATAATATATATATATTTATATATATATATATATACATATATATATACATATATTATATATATATATATATATATATGTATATACATATACATATATATACATAAACATACATATATATACATATATATACATATATATGTATATATATATACATACATACATATATATGTGTGTATATATGCATATATCCATATATATATATATATATATACACGCATACACACACACACACACATATATATATATATATATATACACACGCATACACACACACACACATATATATATACACACACATATATGTATATATACAGTATATATATATATATATATATATACATATATATACATAATATATATGTGTGTGTATGTGTGTGCAAGTGTCTGTGTGTGTGTGTGTATGTATGTATAGTATGTCAATGTTAAGTTTACAAAACTATTTCGACATTTAATCGTTTAATAAAATAGAAAATATTCCAGAAATCAAAAATGAACGTTCAAGAAGAAAATGGCGTACCATATTTATCCCAACAATAGTATTTATGTCAATGCATTTGAATTTTTTTCCCAAAGATTGAAAGCTAATGATAAAACTAAGAGCTAGTTTTATTAAAATATTTATTTTCTCAAATAAATTCAGCTAGCCTATATCACATGCCATCAACTTTAAACTGAAAATCATAATGCAATAATTTTTAATTAGAGATTGAAGGTATTACTCCAATGGTTATTTCATAATCGATGTATCTCCATTAAATGTTGGTTTTAGTAACCGATGGGAATGATTACAATCTAACAAGCATTATTATTACTATTATTATTATTACTATCCAAGCTACAACCCTAGTTGGAAAAGCAAGATGCTATAAGCCCAGGGGCTCCAACAGGGAAAAATAGCCCAGTGAGGAAAGGAAATAAGGAAATTAATAAATGAAGAGAACAAATTAACAATAAATCATTCTGAAATAAGTAACAACGTCAAAACAGACATGTCATATATAAACTATTAACATCATCAAAAACAAATATGTCATAAATAAACTATAAAAAGACTCATGTCCGCCTGGTCAACAAAAAAGCATTTGCTCCAACTTTGAACTTTTGAAGTTCTACTGATTCAACCACCCGATTAGGAAGATCATTCCACAACTTGGTCACAGCTGGAATAAAACTTCATTGTGTCCATAGACGAGTAATTACTTTGGTTTTGATTCGTTATCGTCTTTTTCTGTAAATGATCCTGCTTTGATACTTCATATATTACTGTAGGTCCTAAAATATCATAGGACAGAATTGATTGAGCGAAGGTTTAACACACTATCTTATCAGGAAGTAAGCGTTTACTGAGACTTGCCAACGACCCAAGTGAAGTGTTTCGGTATGAATCACAAAGAAGCAAAAGAAAAACAAGAAGTAGCAGTGTACTTTTGATAATATCTTTTATGCTAATTACACTCATTTCAAATAAGTGCTTTTCACATAAGAAATTTTTATGCTTAAGATATTGTTGGAAACAATAATTCCGCTGATAGTCTTCAAGAAGATAATTTCAGTCAAATTAAATTTGTTTCCAATATTCTTCCTATATGATTTTTTCTAACTCAAAAAATCCTTAATCAGACTTCAAAGCCTAAATAAGAATCCCTTATATAATCCCATCAATACTTAAAGAAGTTTAGATCAGGTTTATACCTACCATCAGAATTCAATGTAAGGAAACGAGTCACATTTTAAGAATTAATATGGGATGGAAGTTACTCAGGCTTCGGGAGTTGTACAACACCCCGGTTGGAAAAATTATAGTAATGTTATACAATAAGATAATGGCTATGTAGTTAGAGCCAATGATTCGATCCCAAGTAGAATCCTTTCACGGTCAGACCACTAAGTATTACTATGTCAAGAAAAGCAACCTAAACGTTCCCATGCCAAGAATAGCAACCTAAATGTTACCATGTCAAGAATCACAACCTAAACGTTCCCATGCCAAGAATAGCCTAAACGTTCCTATGTCAAGAATAGCATAAACGTTCCTATGCCAAAAATAGCCTAAACGTTCCCATGTCAAGAATAGCCTAAACGTTCCCATGCCAAGAATAGCCTAAACGTTCCCATGCCAAGATTAGCCTAAACGTTCCTATGTCAAGAATAGCCTAAACGTTCCTATGTCAAGAATAGCATAAACGTTCCTATGTCAAGAATAGCATAAACGTTCCCATGACAAAAATAGCCTAAACGTTCCCATGTCAAGAATAGCCTAAACGTTCCCATGCCAAGAATAGCCTAAACGTTCTCATGCCAAGATTAGCCTAAACGTTCCCATGCCAAGATTAACCTAAACGTTCCCATGTCAAGAATAGCCCAAACGTTCCCATGTCAAGAATAGAAACCTAAACGTTACCATGTCAAGAATCACAACCTAAACGTTCCCATGCCAAAAATAGCCTAAACGTTCCCATGCCAAGAATAGCCTAAACGTTCCCATGTCAAGAATAGCCTAAACGTTCCCATGTCAAGAATAGCAACCTAAACGTTCCCATGTCAAGAATAGCAACCTAAACGTCCCCATGTCAAGAATAGCAACCTAAACGTCCTCATGTCAAGAATAGCAACCTAAACGTCCCCATGTCAAGAATAGCAACCTAAACGTCCCCATGTCAAGAATAGCAACCTAAAGGTCCCCATGTCAAGAATAGCAACCTAAACGTACCCATGTCAAGAATAGCAACCTAAAGGTCCCCATGTCAAGAATAATAATATAAATATCACAAGAACGAAAACATTTAACATAACATATGAAGCGTTCCCCTTATTGATAAAAAAAAAATATTTACTAGAGTTTAATGTAGGCATACAGTACATGCCTTCCGTGATATCATCTGTATCATTATTATTCCACATATCGTCACAAATTGTTATACAAGTTATAAAACTATCTATATAGCTATTCCAGATGGCATCGGGACTACGGTCCACCCCAAAAGCCAAAGCAAAGTCCTTCAAAAGAAGGCAACCGTGTTACCCCATACGAATGTGAAAAAGGCACGCTAATGGGAGAAGAATTAATTGTATATCGACTTTATTTGAACTTTATACACCCTAATATTTATATTATTTAATTTGAGGAACAGAAAAGAATGAAAAAGGCACGCTAATAGGAGAAGAATTAATTGTATATCGACTTTATTTGAACTTTATACACCCTAATATTTATATTATTTAATGTGAGGAACAGAAAAGATTAATCAAGATCTCTAATTTCTTTGACAAGAAAGGCAGAAATTCATTCCTTGAAATTAAAATGAAAAAAGGGTCTCAATCCAATTGGCAAATCTGACTAGGGTGTGGACATTTTTTTCCATGCCTAGTTGGAGAGGACACACAACCGAAAACGATCACGTCAAGAACAGCAAATCCCAAAATCCACTTAGCGGGAATAGCGAACAAAAGAGGTATTTGATTTTCTATTCTAAACACAACCCGCAAAGTGCAACCTAAGAAATAAGCTTAATTAAATATGACGACCAATTCACTTCTTATAAGATAATATTAACTGCATAACTCACTTTACACATGGTATTGGAAGCAATATGCCAGAAAATGTCAACAATTCAATCGGTTATTATATTTACTATCGCCACTAGCAGAGTTATAACCTAGACTGGAAAAGCCGAATGCTATAAGCCCAAGGGATCCAACGGATATGTCCAGTGACGAAAGAAAATAAGGAAATAGCAAGAAAATTATATATAATTTATGAATATTTTTTTAAATATTTTAAAATCAGTAGCATCGTTAAATATATATATATATATATATATATATATATATATATATATATATATATATAAATTATATATATATGAATATATATATATATATATATATATATATATATATATATATAGAGAGAGAGAGAGAGAGAGAGAGAGAGAGAGAGAGAGAGAGAGAGAGAGAGAGAGAGAGAGAGAGAGAGAGAGAATAAACAACATACCCGCAAAATTAAGATGTACTCTTTTCCCCAGCAGCCAAGAAATTCCGTAATTTAATCAGCATTTGCTACAAGATAAGAGGGGGATGCGGCCGGACACATTTCTCCCTCCATTAATGGAATAGTCCGGCCAAGATGGGACCCAAGGACCCGGGAAACGTTGGACAAGAGCAAGAGACTGGACTAACACCGGTACGTTTCGGTATCCTAAGGAGCTTACGAGGTCTGCGGTGGAAAAGGAGCTCTAGGATGGAATAAATCCTCGGTTTTATTGCCATTAGTCTATGATTAAAGCATTGAACAGATGTAATTGAATACATGCTCTCTCTCTCTCTCTCTCTCTCTCTCTCTCTCTCTCTCTCTCTCCTATTTATATATATGTATGTATGTATATATATATATATATATATATATATATATATATATGTCTATGTGTGTGTGTATATATATATATATATATATATATATATATATATATATAGTATAGTTGTGTGTATATATGCATATATACGCATAAAATATATAAAATATATATATGCATAAAATATATAATGTGTGTATATATATACATACATACATATATATATATATATAATATATATATATATATATATATATATATATATATATATATATATATAACACTGAATATAGTAAAGTCGGGTGCGACTGCACACTATGCCGTTCAGACTATTTATTAACATAAACTCCATTAATCTTCGACAGGCTAAAATAGGGAAATATTAGATGTTTATTTTGCTAGAAACAAGATCAGGGGATCAGGGGAGAGAGAGAGAGAGAGAGAGGAGAGAGAGAGAGAGAGAGAGAGAGAGAGAGAGAGAGAGAGAGAGAGAGAGAGAGAGAGAGAGAAAATTTCCTCGCCATAATATTACAGAAAATTAATGAAATAAAAAATGCCTACCAATACCAACGCCCGAAGGATAATAGATTTTTCTCTTAATTCAAGGATCCACTTCTAGAATGATCATTAATTCGTTTCAGCAACTTTAAATACAGATAAAAAACCTTATCATAAAAAGACAATTTGCTTTGTATGCAAGTCAAACATCAGAAAACATCCAAAACAAAAAAACAATAACTTTATCATTTACTGTTTTTAATATGTAGAGGAACTGAAAAAAATTCGCTTATAAAAATTCCTTGAATACTTCTTTCGCAAATAAAAAAAAGGACAAAATAAATAACGGAAATGTTCATTTACATAATCGCTCGACCATTTGTTGTTTTTAATATGGTAAAAGAACCAACAATCATTTTAAATGCTGAATAATTTACGCTAACGAGCAGGGAAACCCATTATCATACACTTTGTCAAAAAGAATGGGAAATTCATTGATAAAAAATGAATTTATTTTTTTTTTAAATCAGCAATATTAATAAAGAAGGATATATGCATATTCTGCCAGTAATGTCGTTCTTCAACAACATATTGTGAAGAAAAATATAATATACAAACCGAATATGAAAATAGTACATCATATGTATGTCTTAACCTTCTAACAAGAAATACTTCATTTATTACAAACATAATATCACCATTGACAAAATCAACATCACCATTACTACTAGCTAAGCTACAAACCTAGTTGGAAAAGCAAAATGATGTAAGCCCATGGGCCCCAACAGGGAAAGCATCCCAGTAAGGAACGGAAATAAAGAAATAAACTAAATAAAAAAAATAAATAATAAGATATAAAATATTTCAAGATCAGTAACAATATCATAATACATCTGTCATATATAAACACTGAAAATAGACATATCAACTTGTTTAAAGGTTTAAGGGTCGCTCGGAAATTGCCGAGGCAAGGAGCAAGAGTGTCCTGAGACTTACAATACACACATTTGATCAGCGTTCAAGGCCCCTCACTATAGAGCTAGGATCAAGGAAGACCAGTCAATGGCTGCCGAGTCTGTCCACTGTGGGCCTAAAAAAAATAAAAAAATAAAAAAATAAAAAAATAAAATAAAATAAAATAAAATAAAATAAAATAAAATTCTCCAGAACTGAGGAAGAATCGGGGTTGGAGGATAGTGAAACGTGCTTGCTGGCGGCCGTAGACTTTTAGCTTTGAATACCTCCTTGCCGTCATTTTACGCTCTTAAGAGATTCTGAAATCACTCATCTTATACTATCGTCCTTTTCCGTCCTCTGTGTTCCGACCAAGCACGGTCGTCACCCCCCCCCCCCTTTTTTTTTTGAGTAAATTTGCGATGTTTTCATATCGTTCCCTTGCAAAAGAATATAAGGTATATCTCTTTAAAAACTGGGTGCCAACGCAATAGCCCGTACTCCACCACAGTGCCGGGGAATCTCATCCATCCATATGGCTGCTGACGACTCAACAGGTACACCTGTAGGGTCCCCAAAATCCCCTGTCTCTACCTCAAAAGGATGGTGAGGAAGCAGACACTACTTTAAAGTATCGAGCTTGAGCGACGGGAGAGGGGGGGGGGGGGGGGGTCGAAATTCCATCCAACATATTACCAGGCAGGGACGTTTCCAATAGGCTACCACAAACCTAACCCACCGATGCAACATGCGATTACTGTATCATTACTTCAAGAAATATGAAACTTATACTGTCATCAAAGTTGAAGTAAAATAAAAATGTTTATATTTTAAAGTGACCCATTTCATTACGAATATAAAAGGAAT
>NC_090733.1:130549332-130566832 GCF_036898095.1 Palaemon carinicauda | reverse complement strand
CTAACATTCTTCTATCGCACTAGGGCAAGGATGGGGAACCTGCGGCCTTAAGGCCGCATATGGCCTTCTGGACCATCAAGTGCGGCCTTCTACGGCCTTTGATATGTGTACAGTATGTATAGTATATTTCTGCTTTGACACTGAATATTGTGCGTTTGAAATCATTCTACTGTATGTACACACATACAAATATGTACACACACACAATAGGAAGTTGTGTTCAGTGATGTACCTCCTAGAGAATGGAAGCAAATTTTCCTTGAATTCAATGAATCCTAACTTAATACAACTATCAGTTTTTCCTTGTCAGCTGCAACAGCTGTTGTAGCTGATAAGGAAAAACTGCTAGTTGCAGTGAGTGAGTGATTTAACGTATGATGGACGAGAGATTTCCTGTTTTGTCCATCTCCTCACCGTGATCTATGTTAGTTTTAGATGAGTCAACAGGTTCGAGATTTTTGGCATAAAGATATTTTATTTGTGCTTTCACTGATGAGTTTTGATTGTATGAAAAACAGCTTCCCTTAGGTAACCTTAACGCAAGGACAAGAGGAACAGACATTTTAACAACTTCAATAAGCAATGTCACAAAGGAGGACTACATTTTACTTCCTTATTATAATAAATTATGCACTGATGGTGTTCCAGCTATGATGGCTAAACACTAGGGATTTATAGAACATCTAAAGAAAGCAAATAATTGATTTTTTTTTCCCAATGAAAACAGCTAAGTGTGTTTAAACATAAAATTTTTTACTGGGATGTTGCATTTTATGAGATGTGATTGTTTAAAAAGTACCTACTTGCCAATATAAAATACTTGAAAAGGTTATGTTGTTGATATTTATAAGCTATCTTTTCCAGAAGATTAATATTATCTTATTTACCAATTCAATACAAAGAACCTACTTGCTTAACTAAAGTAATTTGAAAATGACATGCTTTCGATATTATTCATTTACTTACGGTAGTTTGAAAACTACCCAAACTTGAAAGAAATATTTTAGAATTTAGTTTTCCATATAATTCATTTACTGATTACTTGTATAAAAAGTACTTCATTCAAATATTTGAAATTGTAATGCTTTAAATTCTTATAAACCTGTCACTCTTTCTTTAGGTTACTAATAAATTACTAGGAGGATAAAATAATCAACAAAATTCTATGCGACCTTAAGGAGCATTGAGGAATTGCAAGATGGCCTTCATACAAAAAAGGATTCCCCACCCCTGCACTAAGGAGTCTTTATCTACATGGAAGGAAAGGCCTAACACTTATCTGTAGGTCTTGTAAAGGCTGCATCCCTCCTCGAGGCATAGGCGTGTAGGTTCTATTGCTGTACTTTGATGTATTTTATCAAAATGTTATATATTTATCTTTGGGTCATACCCAACATGATTACCAAGTTTGATCAAAATCGGTACAGTAGTTTTTGTGTAAGGTTGCTCACAAATAAGCAAACAAATAAATAAACTAAGAAACAGACAAGGGTGAATAGACATCGTTCGCAAAATATCCGATTTTGACGAATGCAATAAATTACAAGATTTACCGAGCTGTATTAAAAGTAGGCAATAATTCACGAGGTAAAGAAAGAGATATAAAAACATATTGATAAGAGTATCTTATAAATAAGTAATCCTTATCTGTTTTTAAACAAATGATAGACTACTGACAAATTATCAATCTTTTTTTTCCTCTTTTTCTCTCTCTATTCCAGTTGTGACCAAGGTCAACCGACTAGCATCCAGGTACGTAATTAAATTGTTGTGTCAAAAGAGGTAAAAATGAATTCCAACATAACCGTCAAATAGCGTTCATATCCTAGCAGTTTTAGGATCGACCACCGATTTACTTGCTAGTGGAACGAACGAGGTTTCTGCCCTTCCCCAAAGAGAGAGAGAGAGAGAGAGAGAGAGAGAGAGAGAGAGAGAGAGAGAGAGAGAGAGAGAGAGAGAGGTCTGTGAGTGTGTATGTATTTTCACATCCAAGCCAATTCCCATGAAACAGGGGTTATGGTCAGCCATCCTAAATTGTCTCGTATATCCCAAATTGGATAATACTTCAACACGTCCCAGGTCCCATAAAGAGAGGGTTTTATGGTTAGCCTTCCCGGGCCACCGTAAGCGTTGCTGATTTGAATATCCCATTATTGATTTATTCCTGGGATTTACACGATGGGTTTTTATTTTTCGTTTTTAGGATAACGTTGTGGCATAATACTAATTCCCAGCTGACGAGTCATCTAATTTACATTATTTTCACTTCAACAAGACTGTTTTGACTGCTCTTTGATTGCAGACTCAAAAGAGTCAATTAAAGAAGTTACTTTCTGAAATGCAATAAATATAACATTACGGACAGAAAAGGTGTTACCATCTTAAATAAAATCTGAAATGAATAGTAGAAAATAGAAGGATATCATCTAAAGTGACGTCTTTTTTTAGACCATACCTTGGCTATTTAGTTTTATTTTGATCATGAATTATTTGAGTTATTTCTTCCATAATCTTTACTTTTGTAAGATCTTCATGAGAAGCTGGATATACAGTAGAGTAGGAATTCCTGTCTTAAAACATATCTATGTAGTTAAAAAAAGACTTATTACTATTTCCAATCTTAAGCGAAAATATAAACTTCGTTCAAACTTTACTACATACAGTCTATATTATTAAACGCAGCAATGCACTAGTGTGGTCAAGAATATACTGAGAGAGTTAATAAGACTTGAAACAATTCTGATGCAATGTAAATACAAATCACTATTTATTATTCAAAATTTTGAGCAAAAATTGTATCATCATTCAAAATTTTACAGCATATACTCCTTAATATTGAATATAATAATATTCTAGTGAGTTCGAGAATATACTAAAAGACCTAATATGACTTTTGAAACAATTCTGAAGCATAGAAAATAAAAAATTTAATGATAAATCTTTAATAAGACCATAAGTAAGAAGAAGGTAGTAAGTAAGCAATCATGGAACAATCTGCATTTCAAATTGGCAAATGACACCCTATACTTCTGGTCTTTTGAAAAAGGAAATAAATTAGAAGATTGGAAATTTCAGAATATTTAAAATAAAGAATTATCGCGTCTTTCTTTCGTTTCCTACAAATAGAATCTACTGTCAATTACTGTCAACATAAATATAATTACAATCCAGATGACTTTAATGCATGTAATAGTTTAAATTAGTCTATCATTACATAATACTATTAAACGCTTGATATCAGTTTGAATTAGTTTGATCTTGTGAAAATTACATTCATGATTGTGCTAATTTTTTGCCCGTTTCGATTAAGCTTGCGTCCTACTTACACATTTATAATGAGACTATCATGCAAGATTACACATCTACACAAATACACACCTACAAATATAGCCTATTCATATTTATAAACAAGAAATTTATTATATATATATATATATATATATATATATATATATATATATTTATTTATAATATATAATATATATAATATATATATATATATATTTATTTATAATATATAATATATATATAATATATATATATATATATATATTTATTTATAATATATAATATATATATATATATATATATATATATATATATATATATATATATATATAATATAATATATATATATATATATATATATATATATATTTATAATATATGATATATATATATATATATAATATATATATATATATATATATATATATATATATATATATATGTGTGTGTGTGTGTGTATACACACACACACGTGGCAATTAGGAGCCCACGGAGATGACCCTTAAAGGACTGAATCCTAATTATAAAAACAAGGAAAATACAAAGATTAGCACGTTCAATATAATATAGGCTTACTCATCACTGATTCATGTATTGAATTTTATAACAACTAAAAATGTATAAAAATTAACAATACAAACCTCTCAAAAATAAATATCAGTAATACAAGAAAAGGTTTTCATAGTTTAAAATTAAATAAAAAAAAAGTAATTATTTTCTTTAGTTTTTCCAGTTATAAATGCTGTCCTCTCTTTAAGCAATTTAATTATAAACATTGATATTACCTAAAGCAAAAACGTTTTTTGAGGTCCTGCGAACGTTAGCCAAACCGCAAGGTACTACTAATTGCATCCAGGTCAAAACTGAGCCGACCCAATTTTGGTAAAGTGTTGTTTCATTAAAGAATTCTAATGTAATGGAAGGTAATACTCACAGAACGTTGGGAATGAACTTTCGGGCAAATACTGCATGTCGGCGAAAGGTTGTTTGATCCGTCTAAATTTGAAAAGTTAAATTGCAAAGCCGTAAACACCAAGTGGAGATTGTGATTCGAGGTCACAGTTATACAATCAACAGGAAAGTTGGTTTTTATACTTGTATTTGATAATTATTAATTATATTAAACGTTGTATTGCATAGCATAAATCGTTCCCATTTAACTCCTTGCATATAATGTGAATATAAAGTATGCTTATATCATCTATTCCAATAACTACCATACATGCCTAGCTTTCTTGTCAATCATAATATGAGTTTTAAATGAATATGATAATACACTTGAGACGATATGACAGGGACAAATATACTTTTAAAAAATATGACTTGGAAAATCACGAAAACAAGCCATGTCATTTTACAATTTCATTAATAAATTGCGGAATTGGAAATAAATAATGAAATTCCTTTCTAATATATAAAGAACTGAGTCTATATATTTAAAAAATAAGCGACTAATCTAATGAATCGATGCAATATTTGTATAATTTAAGCGTAAATATTTCGTTTCCTTTACATTATACTGTATGAACAAGGAATAAACTGATAACTACCAATTAAGATTCTCCGGTTTCAGAGATAAAATATGACAACTTTCAGACTATAATTCTACTAAGGTAGATGAGAGAAACAGGACAATGAGGCCCTCAGTCGTTTTTATTCCACTAAGGTAGATGAGAGAAACAGGACAAAGAGGCCCTCAGTCGTATTTATTCTACTAAGGTAGATGAGAGAAACAGGACAATGAGGCCCTCAGTCGTTTTTATTCTACTAAGGTAGATGAGAGAAACAGGACAACGAGGCCCTCAGTCGTATTTATTCTACTAAGGTAGATGAGAGAAACAGGACAATGAGGCCCTCAGTCGTTTTTATTCTACTAAGGTAGATGAGAGAAACAGGACAACGAGGCCCTCAGTCGTATTTATTCTACTAAGGTAGATGAGAGAAACAGGACAATGAGGCCCTCAGTCGTATTTATTCTACTAAGGTAGATGAGAGAAACAGGACAATGAGGCCCTCAATCGTTTTTATTCTACTAAGGTAGATGAGAGAAACAGGACAATGAGGCCCTCAGTCGTATTTATTCTACTAAGGTAGATGAGAGAAACAGGACAATGAGGCCCTCAATCGTTTTTATTCTACTAAGGTAGATGAGAGAAACAGGACAATGAGGCCCTCAGTCGTATTTATTCTACTAAGGTAGATGAGAGAACCAGGACAATGAGGCCCTCAATCGTTTTTATTCTACTAAGGTAGATGAGAGAAACTGGACAATGAGGCCCTCAATCGTTTTTATTCTACTAAGGTAGATGAGAGAAACAGGACAATGAGGCCCTCAATCGTTTTTATTCTACTAAGGTAGATGAGAGAAACAGGACAATGAAGCCCCCAATCGTTTTTATTCTACTAAGGTAGATGAGAGAAACAGGACAATGAGGCCCTCAGTCATATTTATTCTACTAAGGTAGATGAGAGAAACAGGACAATGAGGCCCTCAATCGTTTTTATTCTACTAAGGTAGATGAGAGAAACAGGACAATGAGGCCCTCAGTCGTATTTATTCTACTAAGGTAGATGAGAGAAACAGGACAATGAGGCCCTCAATCGTTTTTATTCTACTAAGGTAGATGAGAGAAACAGGACAATGAGGCCCTCAGTCGTATTTATTCTACTAAGGTAGATGAGAGAAACGGGACAATGAGGCCCTCAGTCGTATTTATTCTACTAAGGTAGATGAGAGAAACAGGACAATGAGGCCCTCAATCGTTTTTATTCTACTAAGGTAGATGAGAGAAACAGGACAATGAGGCCCTCAGTCGTATTTATTCTACTAAGGTAGATGAGAGAAACAGGACAATGAGGCCCTCAATCGTTTTTATTCTACTAAGGTAGATGAGAGAAACAGGACAATGAGGCCCTCAATCGTTTTTATTCTACTAAGGTAGATGAGAGAAACAGGACAACGAGGCCCTCAGTCGTATTTATTCTACTAAGGTAGATGAGAGAAACAGGACAATGAGGCCCTCAGTCGTATTTATTCTACTAAGGTAGATGAGAGAAACAGGACAATGAGGCCCTCAATCGTTTTTATTCTACTAAGGTAGATGAGAGAAACAGGACAATGAGGCCCTCAGTCGTATTTATTCTACTAAGGTAGATGAGAGAAACAGGACAATGAGGCCCTCAATCGTTTTTATTCTACTAAGGTAGATGAGAGAAACAGGACAATGAGGCCCTCAGTCGTATTTATTCTACTAAGGTAGATGAGAGAACCAGGACAATGAGGCCCTCAATCGTTTTTATTCTACTAAGGTAGATGAGAGAAACTGGACAATGAGGCCCTCAATCGTTTTTATTCTACTAAGGTAGATGAGAGAAACAGGACAATGAGGCCCTCAATCGTTTTTATTCTACTAAGGTAGATGAGAGAAACAGGACAATGAGGCCCTCAATCGTTTTTATTCTACTAAGGTAGATGAGAGAAACAGGACAATGAAGCCCCCAATCGTTTTTATTCTACTAAGGTAGATGAGAGAAACAGGACAATGAGGCCCTCAGTCGTATTTATTCTACTAAGGTAGATGAGAGAACCAGGACAATGAGGCCCTCAGTCGTTTTTATTCTACTAAGGTAGATGAGAGAACCAGGACAATGAGGCCCTCAGTCGTTTTTATTCTACTAAGGTAGATGAGAGAAACAGGACAATGAGGCCCTCAGTCGTATTTATTCTACTAAGGTAGATGAGAGAAACAGGACAATGAGGCCCTCAATCGTTTTTATTCTACTAAGGTAGATGAGAGAAACAGGACAATGAGGCCCTCAGTCGTATTTATTCTACTAAGGTAGATGAGAGAAACAGGACAATGAGGCCCTCAATCGTTTTTATTCTACTAAGGTAGATGAGAGAAACAGGACAATGAGGCCCTCAGTCGTATTTATTCTACTAAGGTAGATGAGAGAACCAGGACAATGAGGCCCTCAGTCGTTTTTATTCTACTAAGGTAGATGAGAGAAACTGGGCAATGAGGCCCTCAGTCGTATTTATTCTACTAAGGTAGATGAGAGAACCAGGACAATGAGGCCCTCAATCGTTTTTATTCTACTAAGGTAGATGAGAGAAACAGGACAATGAAGCCCCCAGTCGTTTTTATTCTACTAAGGTAGATGAGAGAACCAGGACAATGAGGCCCTCAATCGTTTTTATTCTACTAAGGTAGATGAGAGAAACAGGACAATGAGGCCCTCAGTCGTTTTTATTCTACTAAGGTAGATGAGAGAAACAGGACAACGAGGCCCTCAGTCGTATTTATTCTACTAAGGTAGATGAGAGAAACAGGACAATGAGGCCCTCAGTCGTATTTATTCTACTAAGGTAGATGAGAGAAACAGGACAATGAGGCCCTCAATCGTTTTTATTCTACTAAGGTAGATGAGAGAAACAGGACAATGAGGCCCTCAGTCGTATTTATTCTACTAAGGTAGATGAGAGAAACAGGACAATGAGGCCCTCAATCGTTTTTATTCTACTAAGGTAGATGAGAGAAACAGGACAATGAGGCCCTCAGTCATATTTATTCTACTAAGGTAGATGAGAGAAACAGGACAATGAGGCCCTCAATCGTTTTTATTCTACTAAGGTAGATGAGAGAAACAGGACAATGAGGCCCTCAGTCGTATTTATTCTACTAAGGTAGATGAGAGAAACAGGACAATGAGGCCCTCAATCGTTTTTATTCTACTAAGGTAGATGAGAGAAACAGGACAATGAGGCCCTCAGTCGTATTTATTCTACTAAGGTAGATGAGAGAAACAGGACAATGAGGCCCTCAATCGTTTTTATTCTACTAAGGTAGATGAGAGAAACAGGACAATGAGGCCCTCAGTCGTATTTATTCTACTAAGGTAGATGAGAGAACCAGGACAATGAGGCCCTCAGTCGTTTTTATTCTACTAAGGTAGATGAGAGAAACTGGACAATGAGGCCCTCAATCGTTTTTATTCTACTAAGGTAGATGAGAGAAACAGGACAATGAGGCCCTCAGTCGTATTTATTCTACTAAGGTAGATGAGAGAACCAGGACAATGAGGCCCTCAATCGTTTTTATTCTACTAAGGTAGATGAGAGAAACTGGACAATGAGGCCCTCAATCGTTTTTATTCTACTAAGGTAGATGAGAGAACCAGGACAATGAGGCCCTCAATCGTTTTTATTCTACTAAGGTAGATGAGAGAAACAGGACAATGAAGCCCCCAGTCGTTTTTATTCTACTAAGGTAGATGAGAGAAACAGGACAATGAGGCCCTCAGTCGTATTTATTCTACTAAGGTAGATGAGAGAACCAGGACAATGAGGCCCTCAATCGTTTTTATTCTACTAAGGTAGATGAGAGAAACTGGACAATGAGGCCCTCAATCGTTTTTATTCTACTAAGGTAGATGAGAGAAACAGGACAATGAGGCCCTCAGTCGTATTTATTCTACTAAGGTAGATGAGAGAACAGGACAATGAGGCCCTAAGTCGTATTTATTCTACTAAGGTAGATGAGAGAAACAGGACAATGAGGCCCTCAGTCGTATTTATTCTACTAAGGTAGATGAGAGAAACAGGACAATGAGGCCCTCAGTCGTTTTTATTCTACTAAGGTAGATGAGAGAACCAGGACAATGAGGCCCTCAGTCGTATTTATTCTACTAAGGTAGATGAGAGAAACAGGACAATGAGGCCCTCAGTCGTATTTATTCTACTAAGGTAGATGAGAGAAACAGGACAATGAGGCCCTCAGTCGTATTTATTCTACTAAGGTAGATGAGAGAAACAGGACAATGAAGCCCCCAATCGTTTTTATTCTACTAAGGTAGATGAGAGAAACAGGACAATGAGGCCCTCAATCGTTTTTATTCTACTAAGGTAGATGAGAGAAACAGGACAATGAGGCCCTCAGTCGTATTTATTCTACTAAGGTAGATGAGAGAACCAGGACAATGAGGCCCTCAGTCGTTTTTATTCTACTAAGGTAGATGAGAGAAACTGGACAATGAGGCCCTCAATCGTTTTTATTCTACTAAGGTAGATGAGAGAAACAGGACAATGAGGCCCTCAGTCGTATTTATTCTACTAAGGTAGATGAGAGAACCAGGACAATGAGGCCCTCAATCGTTTTTATTCTACTAAGGTAGATGAGAGAAACAGGACAATGAAGCCCCCAATCGTTTTTATTCTACTAAGGTAGATGAGAGAAACAGGACAATGAGGCCCTCAGTCGTATTTATTCTACTAAGGTAGATGAGAGAAACAGGACAATGAGGCCCTCAATCGTTTTTATTCTACTAAGGTAGATGAGAGAAACAGGACAATGAGGCCCTCAGTCGTATTTATTCTACTAAGGTAGATGAGAGAAACAGGACAATGAAGCCCCCAATCGTTTTTATTCTACTAAGGTAGATGAGAGAAACAGGACAATGAGGCCCTCAGTCGTATTTATTCTACTAAGGTAGATGAGAGAAACAGGACAATGAGGCCCTCAATCGTATTTATTCTACTAAGGTAGATGAGAGAAACAGGACAATGAGGCCCTCAGTCGTATTTATTCTACTAAGGTAGATGAGAGAAACAGGACAATGAGGCCCTCAGTCGTATTTATTCTACTAAGGTAGATGAGAGAACCAGGACAATGAGGCCCTCAATCGTTTTTATTCTACTAAGGTAGATGAGAGAAACAGGACAATGAAGCCCCCAATCGTTTTTATTCTACTAAGGTAGATGAGAGAAACAGGACAATGAGGCCCTCAGTCGTATTTATTCTACTAAGGTAGATGAGAGAAACAGGACAATGAGGCCCTCAATCGTTTTTATTCTACTAAGGTAGATGAGAGAAACAGGACAATGAGGCCCTCAGTCGTATTTATTCTACTAAGGTAGATGAGAGAAACAGGACAATGAAGCCCCCAATCGTTTTTATTCTACTAAGGTAGATGAGAGAAACAGGACAATGAGGCCCTCAGTCGTATTTATTCTACTAAGGTAGATGAGAGAAACAGGACAATGAGGCCCTCAATCGTATTTATTCTACTAAGGTAGATGAGAGAAACAGGACAATGAGGCCCTCAGTCGTATTTATTCTACTAAGGTAGATGAGAGAAACAGGACAATGAGGCCCTCAGTCGTATTTATTCTACTAAGGTAGATGAGAGAAACAGGACAATGAAGCCCCCAATCGTTTTTATTCTACTAAGGTAGATGAGAGAAACAGGACAATGAGGCCCTCAGTCGTATTTATTCTACTAAGGTAGACGAGAGAAACAGGACAATGAGGCCCTCAATCGTTTTTATTCTACTAAGGTAGATGAGAGAAACAGGACAATGAGGCCCTCAGTCGTATTTATTCTACTAAGGTAGATGAGAGAAACAGGACAATGAAGCCCCCAATCGTTTTTATTCTACTAAGGTAGATGAGAGAAACAGGACAATGAGGCCCTCAGTCGTATTTATTCTACTAAGGTAGATGAGAGAACCAGGACAATGAGGCCCTCAATCGTTTTTATTCTACTAAGGTAGAGGAGAGAAACAGGACAATGAGGCCCTCAATCGTTTTTATTCTACTAAGGTAGATGAGAGAAACAGGACAAGGAGGCCCTCAGTCGTATTTATTCTACTAAGGTAGATGAGAGAAACAGGACAATGAGGCCCTCAATCGTTTTTATTCTACTAAGGTAGAGGAGAGAAACAGGACAATGAGGCCCTCAATCGTTTTTATTCTACTAAGGTAGATGAGAGAAACAGGACACTGAGGCCCTCAATCGTTTTTATTCTACTAAGGTAGAGGAGAGAAACAGGACAATGAGGCCCTCAATCGTTTTTATTCTACTAAGGTAGATGAGAGAAACAGGACAATGAGGCCCTCAGTCGTATTTATTCTACTAAGTTAGATGAGAGAAACAGGACAATGAGGCCCTCAATCGTTTTTATTCTACTAAGGTAGATGAAAGAAACAGGACAATGAGGCCCTCAATCGTTTTTATTCTACTAAGGTAGACGAGAGAAACAGGACAATGAGGCCCTCAATCGTTTTTATTCTACTAAGGTAGACGAGAGAAACAGGACAATGAGGCCCTCAATCGTTTTTATTCTACTAAGGTAGATGAAAGAAACAGGACAATGAGGCCCTCAATCGTTTTTATTCTACTAAGGTAGACGAGAGAAACAGGACAATGAGGCCCTCAATCGTTTTTATTCTACTAAGGTAGACGAGAGAAACAGGACAATGAGGCCCTCAATCGTTTTTATTCTACTAAGGTAGACGAGAGAAACAGGACAATGAGGCCCTCAATCGTTTTTATTCTACTAAGGTAGATGAAAGAAACAGGACAATGAGGCCCTCAATCGTTTTTATTCTACTAAGGTAGACGAGAGAAACAGGACAATGAGGCCCTCAATCGTTTTTATTCTACTAAGGTAGATGAGAGAAACAGGACAAAGAGGCCCTCAGTCGTTTTTATTCTACTAAGGTAGATGAAAGAAACAGGACAATGAGGCCCTCAATCGTTTTTATTCTACTAAGGTAGACGAGAGAAACAGGACAATGAGGCCCTCAATCGTTTTTATTCTACTAAGGTAGACGAGAGAAACAGGACAATGAGGCCCTCAATCGTTTTTATTCTACTAAGGTAGATGAGAGAAACAGGACAATGAGGCCCTCAATCGTTTTTATTCTACTAAGGTAGACGAGAGAAACAGGACAATGAGGCCCTCAATCGTTTTTATTCTACTAAGGTAGACGAGAGAAACAGGACAATGAGGCCCTCAATCGTTTTTATTCTACTAAGGTAGATGAGAGAAACAGGACAAAGAGGCCCTCAGTCGTTTTTATTCTACTAAGGTAGACGAGAGAAACAGGACAATGAGGCCCTCAATCGTTTTTATTCTACTAAGGTAGATGAGAGAAACAGGACAAAGAGGCCCTCAGTCGTTTTTATTCTACTAAGGTAGACGAAAGAAACAGGACAATGAGGCCCTCAATCGTTTTTATTCTACTAAGGTAGACGAGAGAAACAGGACAATGAGGCCCTCAATCGTTTTTATTCTACTAAGGTAGATGAGAGAAACAGGACAAAGAGGCCCTCAGTCGTTTTTATTCTACTAAGGTAGATGAGAGAAACAGGACAATGAGGCCCTCAATCGTTTTTATTCTACTAAGGTAGACGAGAGAAACAGGACAATGAGGCCCTCAATCGTTTTTATTCTACTAAGGTAGATGAGAGAAACAGGACAAAGAGGCCCTCAGTCGTTTTTATTCTACTAAGGTAGATGAAAGAAACAGGACAATGAGGCCCTCAATCGTTTTTATTCTACTAAGGTAGACGAGAGAAACAGGACAAAGAGGCCCTCAGTCGTTTTTATTCTACTAAGGTAGACGAGAGAAACAGGACAATGAGGCCCTCAATCGTTTTTATTCTACTAAGGTAGATGAGAGAAACAGGACAAAGAGGCCCTCAGTCGTTTTTATTCTACTAAGGTAGATGAAAGAAACAGGACAATGAGGCCCTCAATCGTTTTTATTCTACTAAGGTAGACGAGAGAAACAGGACAAAGAGGCCCTCAGTCGTTTTTATTCTACTAAGGTAGACGAGAGAAACAGGACAATGAGGCCCTCAATCGTTTTTATTCTACTAAGGTAGATGAGAGAAACAGGACAAAGAGGCCCTCAGTCGTTTTTATTCTACTAAGGTAGATGAAAGAAACAGGACAATGAGGCCCTCAATCGTTTTTATTCTACTAAGGTAGACGAGAGAAACAGGACAATGAGGCCCTCAATCGTTTTTATTCTACTAAGGTAGATGAGAGAAACAGGACAAAGAGGCCCTCAATCGTTTTTATTCTACTAAGGTAGATGAAAGAAACAGGACAATGAGGCCCTCAGTCGTTTTTATTCTACTAAGGTAGATGAGAGAAACATGACAATGAGGCCCTCAATCGTTTTTATTCTACTAAGGTAGACGAGAGAAACAGGACAATGAGGCCCTCAGTCGTATTTATTCTACTAAGGTAGATAAGAGAAACAGGACAATGAAGCCCCCAATCGTTTTTATTCTACTAAGGTAGATGAGAGAACCAGGACAATGAGGCCCTCAGTCGTATTTATTCTACTAAAGTAGATGAGAGAAACAGGACAATGAGGCCCTCAGTCGTATTTATTCTACTAAGGTAGATAAGAGAAACAGGACAATGAAGCCCCCAATCGTTTTTATTCTACTAAGGTAGATGAGAGAACCAGGACAATGAGGCCCTCAGTCGTATTTATTCTACTAAAGTAGATGAGAGAAACAGGACAATGAGGCCCTCAGTCGTATTTATTCTACTAAGGTAGATAAGAGAAACAGGACAATGAAGCCCCCAATCGTTTTTATTCTACTAAGGTAGATGAGAGAACCAGGACAATGAGGCCCTCAGTCGTATTTATTCTACTAAAGTAGATGAGAGAAACAGGACAATGAGGCCCTCAGTCGTATTTATTCTACTAAGGTAGATAAGAGAAACAGGACAATGAAGCCCCCAATCGTTTTTATTCTACTAAGGTAGATGAGAGAAACATGACAATGAGGCCCTCAGTCGTATTTATTCTACTAAAGTAGATGAGAGAAACAGGACAATGAGGCCCTCAGTCGTATTTATTCTACTAAGGTAGATGAGAGAACCAGGACAATGAGGCCCTCAGTCGTATTTATTCTACTAAGGTAGATGAGAGAAACAGGACAATGAGGCCCTCAGTCGTATTTATTCTACTAAGGTAGATGAGAGAAACAGGACAATGAGGCCCTCAGTCGTATTTATTCTACTAAGGTAGATGAGAGAAACAGGACAATGAGGCCCTCAGTCGTATTTATTCTACTAAGGTAGATGAGAGAAACAGGACAATGAAGCCCCCAATCGTTTTTATTCTACTAAGGTAGATGAGAGAACCAGGACAATGAGGCCCTCAATCGTTTTTATTCTACTAAGGTAGATAAGAGAAACAGGACAATGAAGCCCCCAATCGTTTTTATTCTACTAAGGTAGATGAGAGAAACATGACAATGAGGCCCTCAGTCGTATTTATTCTACTAAGGTAGATGAGAGAAACAGGACAATGAAGCCCCCAATCGTTTTTATTCTACTAAGGTAGATGAGAGAACCAGGACAATGAGGCCCTCAGTCGTATTTATTCTACTAAGGTAGATGAGAGAACCAGGACAATGAGGCCCTCAGTCGTATTTATTCTACTAAGGTAGATGAGAGAACCAGGACAATGAGGCCCTCAGTCGTATTTATTCTACTAAGGTAGATGAGAGAACCAGGACAATGAGGCCCTCAGTCGTATTTATTCTACTAAGGTAGATGAGAGAACCAGGACAATGAGGCCCTCAGTCGTATTTATTCTACTAAGGTAGATGAGAGAACCAGGACAATGAGGCCCTCAGTCGTATTTATTCTACTAAGGTAGATGAGAGAAACAGGACAATGAGGCCCTCAGTCGTATTTATTCTACTAAGGTAGATGAGAGAAACAGGACAATGAGGCCCTCAGTCATATTTATTCTACTAAGGTAGATGAGAGAACCAGGACAATGAGGCCCTCAGTCGTATTTATTCTACTAAGGTAGATGAGAGAAACAGCACAATGAGGCCCTCAGTCGTATTTATTCTACTAAGGTAGATAAGAGAAACAGGACAATGAAGCCCCCAATCGTTTTTATTCTACTAAGGTAGATGAGAGAACCAGGACAATGAGGCCCTCAGTCGTATTTATTCTACTAAGGTAGATAAGAGAAACAGGACAATGAAGCCCCCAATCGTTTTTATTCTACTAAGGTAGATGAGAGAACCAGGACAATGAGGCCCTCAGTCGTATTTATTCTACTAAGGTAGATAAGAGAAACAGGACAATGAAGCCCCCAATCGTTTTTATTCTACTAAGGTAGATGAGAGAACCAGGACAATGAGGCCCTCAATCGTTTTTATTCTACTAAGGTAGATGAGAGAAACAGGACAAAGAGGCCCTCAATCGTTTTGTACACCTAGAGTTTCCCTCTGTGATTTCATTGCGCTAATGCTACTCAATGTCTTATATTACTGAAATACCCCTTAGTTGTTTTCTAGGACTCTAATGATTCATTTTTTAATAATTACTACAATGGCACCGGTATTTTCTTACGATTCTAATCCCCCAAATAATTTCACTGGATGAGATCATGGTGAGGGGTAGATGGAGATGGTTTGGGCATGCTCTTCGAACTCCCCAAGAGAGAGTAGTTCACTAAACTTTCAACTGGGCTCCACAAGGCACTAGAAGAGTTGGAAGACCCTGGCCTACGTAACTGAAGACTATGAAGCGTGAAGTAGGTACTTTCATTTCATCTATACTTAAATGTCTCTTTGTGTTATAAATAGCTTGAATGAACCTCAGTCTTGCCGCATTACTTGAATATCCACAAATCCTTTCGTGCGACTGGAATACCCTTCAAGTCGTTCCATGTGATTTTAAAAACTTTTTCCAGGAACTTAGATACCATTCATTTTTTTCTGGGGCCTTCAATACCAATCACTTCTCATGTGCGACACTTTAATAGCCCTTAATGTTTTTACAGGACTCGAATAGCCCACAGTCTTTTCATGTGACTTGGATAGCCCAGACTTTTCGTGTAACTTTGATAACCCTCAATCTTTTCAGGTTTCATGTGACTTGAATTTCCCTCAGTCTTTTCATGCGACGTGAATAGCCCTCAGACTTTTTCCTGTGACTTGAATAGTTCTCAGTATTTTTCGCGTAACTTAGATAACCCTCAACCTTTACATATTTCATGTGACTTGAATAGCTCCCATTCTTTTCATGCGACTTTGAAGTGCCCTCAATTTTTCAAGTTTCATGTTACTTGAAAGGATCTCAGTCTGTTCGTGTGACTTGAACGGCCCTTGTCTTTTCATGTGACTTTAATTTCCCAAATTTTTTCTTGTGACTTCAATGGATCTCAGTCTTTTCATACGACTTGGAAGCCCCTCAATCGTTTCATGTGACTTAAAGGCCTTCCAGTCTTTTCATGTGTCTTGAATTATCTTCGGTCTTCTCGTGTGACTTGAATGCCCCTCAATCTTTTCATTATTCATGTGACTTTAATAGCTCTCAGTCTTTTCGTGTAACCTCGATAACCCTAAATCTCTAGATGTTTCATGTGACTTGACTCATTTTTTTTCATGTGACTTGAACGAATCTCGGTCTTTTTATGTTTCATGTGACTTTAATGGCTCTCAATCTTCTCATTATTTATGTTACTTGAATAGCTCTGTCTTTTCGTGAGTCCTGGATGGTCCTCGATCTTTTCATGACTTGAGCAGCTCTCAATCTTTAAATGTAATTTGAATGGCCCTTGGTCTTTTCATAAGTCTTGAATGGCCCTCAGTTTTTTTCCATGTGACTTGCATAGCTATCAGTATTCCCATAAAGCTGGAATATTTTCAGTAATTGTATAAGACTAAATGCTCACTAAATATTTCCAAACAACTCTTATATACACATAAATATCGCAGTACTTAAATGTTCCTTGGTCTTTTAAACGAGTCTAATAACAGTCTAGTCATTCCATGAGATTCTAATGTGACTTTCTTGTCTAATATGACTCAAATGCTGTTTTTTTTTAAGAATTCCATAGGACTTTAATTCCTTATTTCCTTTCCTCAAGAGGGCTATTTTCCCTGTTGGAGTCCTTGGGCTTATAGCATCTCTCTTTTCCAATTAGGGTTGTAGCTTAGCAAGTAACAATAATAATAATAATAATAATAACAATAACATTAACAACAACAACAACAACAACAACAACAACAACAACAACAACAACAACAACAACAACAATAATAATAATAATAATAATAATAATGATAATAAAAATAATAATGTCATTTCTAATAATTCCAATATCCCTAAATGTTGCATATCTGGAATGTTCCCGGAAATTGATGTCTTTTGAATGTATTCTTACAGCTTATTCGGGAAATCTATAACTGAAACCCCAAGAATTTATACCATTAGAGATATTCTTGATAATAGTCGTCAGATGGAGGAGGGTTCCGGCCATCATTTATCGACGGGTTCTTCGCAATCCTAAAATTTAGGGGAATCGTCTTTTTCTTTGCTCTGATTGATTGAATGGGAACTGCTTCGCTTACGAGATATTCGACATGCATTAAT